>NW_027189140.1:3489352-3529352 GCF_040958095.1 Procambarus clarkii
TAAATTCTTTTACCATTAGGAAAAACTTGCTGAATGTAAAATCTGAAGTTCGTTTTGTTTGGTACTTCAGCAGCAAAAATTTCATTAACAACAACTTCATTACCTCCGAATAATAGACTCAATGCTGAAATAACTTCCTGTTTGTAGGCCCTGGAAGAATAAAAAAAAATAAAAAAAACATTTTTTAATGTTCCCGGATCCTAGTCATATTTAACACTGAAAAATTATTAGAATATTATACAAGTATATGATTATTAATTACTTACTCCACTTCTGAAAGGCCCCTTCCAATTATAATTTGCACAATACCATCTTCATTACGATAATTGGGAATTTTTGTATAGCAAACTACTTTGAAACGACAATATGGATTTTCAGATGTGAACTCTACAGGTGACATATTGGACGAATAATAACCTGGAATAAAATTCATAAAATTATACTTTATTTTAATTATATACATTTTACAATATTATAAACAACTAGTCAAATCTACTAAGTTTTCCATAATGGTTTACTCACTACCTCATCGAAAAAAAATAAAAGCCACATATTTACCTTTACCAAATCCCCAAAAAGCTTGAAGTTGATTCCACTTTCGCAAGACCTCATCATTTTCATTATTGAAGTAGGAAGGAGCACAGATTGCAATATGTAATGCCATTGATGATGAGCCCGGTTGTTGGTGAAGCATCTGAAACTGATGATTGCCCCTATTTGATTCGACCAGTGAAATAAAAACAATGTTCATCGAATCCTCACACATTATGGTGAAACCATTTAACACACCATCTCACCAAATGACCTACAACAGATCACAATTGCCTTATGTTTGTAAATATATATTAATTTAACTAGTCAGTGGTATGAAGAAAACATTCAATAAAACATATCACTAACTAGTACAAATCAATAAATATCCAGCGACAGGCCTCCGTTGCAGAAATAGGAAAGCGTCTTTTCTTCACAGAAGTTCGTTTGTCAAATATTATGGAAAAAACAAAACAAAAAAAAAACCACTTCAATCAATATCATAATGCGCTTCTGTTGATAGGTCGAATTAAAAATTTTAACAATAATATATATCCAGCAGACAACATTGAGTTAACAACCACACTTCTTTTTGGCAAGACGAAACTTTATAGTTGATCTGGTGGTTTTCAGTCTATGACAAGCAGGCAACCCACAATCATCATTAACACATGAAGACACATGTGTATGCAAGTGGGTTGAATATAAGATTATCACCGAACAATGTGGATGTCTAGAAACTACTACATGATGACGAACCCGGCGAAACATTAGACAAATCGGGGTACAAGTTTTTTTTTGACATGATGCACTGTGGGCAAATTCATACAGCAACACATTGGTTCCATCGGGGTTAGCAAACCATTCTAATATTTGTAATAAACTTTGAGTATTAATTTCACAATAACTTTGTTTTTTTTATATAGTCTCAGGCGTTATATTAACCAACTTTCTCAAAGCCACATTTTCATCATTGGAATGGATATGGTTTTCTATTTTAACAATAATAGACTTGCTAGTTGAAGTAGTATCTTTTTTCTCTTTTATCTTCTTCTCTTCGGCTCCCTCACTGATATCGCTAATATCATCCTAGAAAGATTAGATTTCATCACAAATGCACCTGAGACATTATTTATTTATTTATTATAATATAGTGTCCAAAGCTTCATCATGCTTATCATAAAATAACTTTTAGGTACTTACACCACAAGATTCCTTGGATAGCTCCATTACACAGTAGCCCGTATTACTACTGAACAGGATTCTGGCATACTGGTTGACTGGACTGGATACGGAGGCTCTTATATATTGTATCACCGGCATATTGCATGGAACTTAATGTAATGATTCATTTCTCTCTTTGAATTATATTCATTGGTGAATATAAAATAGAAAAGTTGATTCAATGGCGATAACCAAACTTGGTGTTTACATCGGACGATAGTAGCACTGCTTGGTAATCATGTGATATGTTGATATTTTATAAAGAAGATTATGGTTTTGTTATTATGTCCATAATTACATACCTCATATTTTGTAGTCTTGTAATTAGTGGAAAGAGAGAATGTAAGGTATTTAATTCATTATTCATCAAGTCAAAATATAAATATGATAAGTAAAATAGTAAAAGATAATAGATATATATATATTTTTTTTTATTAAATTATTTATATTCTATATAAAAAAAACATGTTCTATTCCATCCATCAACTAATTAACTAAAAGTCTGAATCTAATGTAAAAACACTGTATTGATCTGAATTCATTACACCATATTTTTGATATTCACTTACTTTTTTTTCAAAAAAATTAGTTTTCCCTTCTAATGAGATATTTTCCATAAAGTCAAATGGATTTTCTACATTATAAAGTTTCTTAAAACCGAGTTCAAAGAGAAGTCGGTCAGCCACAAATTCTATATAATTCCCCATTAGATCACAGTTCATACCAATAAGTTTGATTGGCAAGGCATCTGTTAAAAATTCTTGTTCAATCTTCACAGCATTATCAATGATAGAATATACATATTTCTGATCAGGCTTATTAATCAAGTACTTAAATATCAAGCAAGCAAAATCTGTGCGTAACCCTTCATCTCTAGAAATCAGTTCATTACTGAAGGTTAGACCTGGCATTAAACCACGTTTTTTTAACCAAAATATTGCAGCAAATGAACCACTAAAGAAAATACCCTCTACTGCAGCAAAGGCAACAATGCATTCGGCATATGTTGCCGTTCTATTGGTAATCCACCTTAGAGCCCAATCAGCTTTTTTCTTAACAGCTGGCAGCGTTTCAATAGCATTAAATAATCTGTTCTGCTCCTGTAAATCTTTTATGTATGTATTAATAAGTAAACTGTACATTTCATTGTGAATATTTTCCATGGCAATCTGAAAACCATAAAAACACCTCACTTCTGGTATTTGTACTTCTTGGCAGAAACGTTCAACAAGATTTTCATTGACGATACCATCTGATGCGGCAAAAAATGCTAGAACATGTGAAATGAAGTGACGTTCCTCTTCATTAAGTTTCTGTTCCCAATCTACAATATCCTTTGACAAGTCTACTTCTTCAACTGTCCAAAATGATGCTAGCGCCTTCTTATACATTTTAAAGATATCATGATTTTTAATTGGGAACAATGTAAAACGTCCTGGATTTTTAATCAAAAAGGGTTCAATCATCTGAAAAAAATATATAAATAAATAAATAAAATATTTATTTTAACATTGTGTTCACTATCATAGCATAATAAACGAATGAAATTATTGAATTTTGAGTAGAAAAGAGATTAATTTACTACGTACATGTTCTTCCATCCTATATTTTATGTAAACTAAAATAGGTACACACACATATATATATATATATATATATATATATATATATATATATATATATATATATATATATATATATATATATATATATATACATACATATATATACATACATATACATACACACACACATATATATTCTTTTCTTTGACACGCTTCCCAATGAGCAGTATCCATTATAACACCAGGCAGTAATACTTCCTATGTTTTGAAGGCATGCCAATTGAACCTGATTGTGACTCACTGCTGCGTTTGTTGCTATTTACTTCAGTAACAGTATATTCACTCTCTGGGAGAACTTCAGAAGGGTATATAGGGGGTATTTCATTGTTCCAAGTATCAAGTAGATTTGCTCTCAATTTTTCTGAATTGATACTCCCTATATCTTCTGTTAAAATATTTAAAGATTTTAAATGATTAATACTAATGTCTGCAAATTCATATGAAAGATACTTATTTACCAATACATAATTTCGTTCCCAGTCATTCATACTTAAAATAATCTTAACATCTTCAAAATGTTTCAAATTAAAGTTTTCCACTTTATTTATTGAGGGCCAAGTAATTGAAGCACATTTTATAATAATTATTTCACTGTTTTGAAGATCAATTAATACGTCGGCAAATGTTTTTCTTACATTTATCGATGAAACATTATCTAATATAAGTAAAAATGAATTTTCCACTAAATGATACAAGTTGATTGTTGGATTAAAGTTTTGTAAAAATTCCACTTTTATTTTTAAATTATTTCTCCATATGACAATTTTATCCCACACTTGAATTATATTTTTGGGGGCTGTTAGTATTATAACAGAATATTTTCTGGGGTAGATTTCATATTGCTTTTTCATGGTTTCCCCCCCCCAAAAAAAAGCAACTGCGCCACCCTTGCTGACAGTTGGGATCTTGAAGAACAAATAGAACCAATATCACCATCACTTTATAATTATCTGAAAATGATAAAAAAAAATTAGTTCTTTGTATATTATAAGCTCATAAATATATAAAGATGTGTTGATACAAGAGTAGAGTTAATAATTTGTTCCACAAGAACAAATCTACATACCTTATTTTTTATATAATTATCTTTTTAGTAATAATATTTAAACAGGTTACTATATCATGCTTTATAGTATTATAAATCCTACATTTTAACCGTGATCCTAAATTTAACCACAGCAAATGGATCACTCATTATATTAATATTTTTTGCCCACATTTTACATTTTATAATATTTTCACCTGGGCAAAGTTTCAATTGAATAGGAAGAAGTGGGGCATAATATCCATCTATATGTTCCTTGGTTGGAAAATAATAAACAGGAAAACCTTGCGGAGTATATTTGTTTGGACTATTAACCCAAATATGTGAACAAGATACCCATACACATTTTGGTAACTTATTACCATTAGCAATTGAGCTTTTCTTCATATTTTCACGCAGGCTTGTAATCTCATGATCTGCAGAGGATGGAAGATCTTCAATATTCTCATATACAATAGGTAATAAATTGGGAAGATTACGAACAGATAATAAAATTATCGGTGTTAAGGTATTAAAATACCAATTCTCTTTTCTAAATTGATCAAATATGGATGTATCAAATTTACAAAATACATTATTATTTTCATCATTATTAATCGTTGTATCATCATTACAATTAACTGTATTTACATGAGAAATCATATCGTAACCACGATTTTGGTCCATATAATACTTACTTTCAAAGACAACATACAGACCAGCAGGTTTAGTATTAGTTTTTGTAATGAAATTCATTGACAGTTGAGGATGCTGAGTTGAAATTGTTGACCTATTTCTTGAATAATATAAATATATAATTAAAAAGATCACAATTAAAAATATCATAAATATTATAATATATAAGGAATTTGATAGTGACATTATTATTTTATTTTATATAAAAAAATGTCTCTCACATCTAAACTAATAATGTATACTAATGATTATATTATATATAACGAAACAACATTCTTGTTGACTTAGTTGTGTTAGTTTTGATACGATGGTCATCTAGTCAATATGTGGGGTTACCTGCAGGGGTCACGACTATCCTCAGTTCTAATCTACACATGAATAATCTTCCATTTAGACCACCACACAGCTGAGTGGATACGAACATTGGATAGCGTCTTTCACCCTGTTACCCCTGTTTCATAGCAGTGCTGTCAGGGGCTGCTTCCTGGGGGTAGAAATAGGCCTGGTCTAGGACTGGTCCGCGGGGACACTAAATAGTCCCTAAATCATCTCAGGATATTTAGTATATATATATATATATATATATATATATATATATATATATATATATATATATATATATATATATATATATATATATATATATATATATGTCATACCTAGTAGCCAGAATGCACTTCTCAGCCTACTATGCAAGGCCCGATTTGCCTAATAAGCCAAGTTTTCCTGAATTAATATATTTTCTCTAATTTTTTTCTTATGAAATGATAAAGCTACCCATTTCATTATGTATGAGGTCAATTTTTTTTTATTGGAGTTAAAATTAACGTAGATATATGACCGAACCTAACCAACCCTACCTAACATAACCTAACCTATCTCTATAGGTTAGGTTAGGTTAGGTAGCCGAAAAAGTTAGGTTAGGTTAGGTAGTCGAAAAACAATTAATTCATGAAAACTTGGCTTATTAGGCAAATCGGGCCTTGCATAGTAGGCTGAGAAGTGTGTTCTGGCTACTAGGTACGACATATATATATATATATATATATATATATATATATATATATATATATATATATATATATATATATATATGTCGTACCTAGTAGCCAGAACGCACTTCTCAGCCTACTATGCAAGGCCCGATTTGCCTAATAAGCCAAGTTTCCCTGAATTAATATATTTTCTCAAGTTTTTTTCTTATGAAATGATAAAGCTACCCATTTCATTATGTATGAGATCAATGTTTTTTTATTGGAGTTAAAATTAACGTAGAGATATGACCGAACCTAACCAACCCTACCTAACCTAACCTAACCTATCTTTATAGGTTAGATTAGGTTAGGTGGCCAAAAAAGTTAGGTTAGGTTAGGTTAGGTAGGTTAGGTAGTCGAAAAATAATTAAATCATGAAAGTTTGGCTTATTAGGCAAATCGGGCCTTGCATAGTAGGCTGAGAAGTGCGTTCTGGCTACTAGGTACGACATATATATATATATATATATATATATATATATATATATATATATATATATATATATATATATATATATATATATATATATATATATATATATATATATTAAATTATTGTTGACTCGAGTTCCTTTTTTATCTGTGATATAAATGCTAAAATTATATTGATCTCATTTTCAATTACATCAGTTAGAATATTATCTCTGTGTGATGTTAATGTTTCACTAAAGGCTTCCTCAAGAACTGTTGGAGTATAATTCAACAAATGAAGGCAACCATAATTATGAACATGTTGAGCCACATTACATTTGATTTCATCTGTATGGAATGAGCTGTAAATAATCTGTGCATGACATAAACCATATGGATTCTGGCAATTCAGTTGTTGATTAACATTATTAGATAATGGTGATGGTGGAGATGATGTTAGTTCAAGTTGAGATGGTGGTTGGGAAGAAGAAGGTAGTCTAGGATTATGAATAGGTTTTCGTGATGTAACTTTATATGGATTTTGGGAGTGAGTGGGTTTTAAGGTAATATTCCCTTGTAAGGTCAAATAATTGCGTACCAATGTATGTTGTTTATGTATAACTCCTCCACCATTAGCAATCCATATAATAGTTACAAATAGAGAGTGTAACATATCGAGAAGTAGACGACAATTACTTTGAGCTAAATAATTATGATATATTTTGAAGTCTTTGCTAGCTATTATTAAATTTTCTTTGCATTTAACTTTGATTCTATTTAGAGTATTACTTTCAATATTTTCAATATTTTCAGTACGTTGTATTAAAGATTGGGGATGAGAAAACACAATATCTTTAATTTTTTTGGTTTCAGCATGAGGTGAAAATAAATAATGAAGGAGACTAAATGACATAATATAAAATTTCCCTGTTTCAGAAACCAGCAAACGATATGGATGTATTAGATAGGGAAAATATTTAATTATATTAAATACTTGGTGAATTTTATTGATCAAATCGCTCAATTGGGTTAAATATATTAAACGCTTAGAAATAGAAAATAAATCACACAAGCCCAAAATGGGACGAATTCCCAATATATCATTATTATGATCTTTACTATCAATTGCACAATCATTAGTTCCTAGCTTCCACATATTATCAAACATTTCTACCGATCGACCATCTATAAGTCTAAATCTGTGAGAGGGATTTGCAACAAGGGAATTTAGATCATGTTCATTTAAGAGATAAAGTGGCGCAATATTATTCTTGAAACCACCTAAGAGTAAATCAGCTGTAATTTGGCCATTGGTTTCGTGAGAAAAAATATGATGAGGGCTAATGTATATTATCTGAATTTCTTTAGGTATAATTTTCTTTGAAAGATAAAGTGAATCTAATGACTGGCCCAGTAAACCTAGTGGCTTCATTTCACATAATACAGGATGTATATGGAGTATATTATCTTTTCCATAATATTGGAATGAAGAAAAATTTGAAAGTTTTAAACATAAATTTTGATTCATAACTAGAGTTAGGCCTAGTAAAAACTTGTCATTGATCTTATTATTATCAATTAGAAGATTTTTATTCATTTTTTTTATAACCTATACCAATTTTTTTCTATGATTAAATAGTTGTTTTCTTTGTTTATTTGTGTATTTGCGATTTACCATAATTTTTCTGAAATAAATTCTAAATAGCCCACTGGTGTGAAGCTGGTACAACACTCTAGTGTGTCTGGTGACTGGTACAACACACTAGTGTCTCTGGTGACTGGATCACTTATCAGTGATCTGTCTGGCTCCCCTGGTATAAATATACAAAAACAGAGCTGTGGTAAACACCTACAGTAACAGACCATGGTAAATTTATAGAAGAAAATTGAAAATATATTTTCAAAAATTATGGTAAATAAATAAATATATGCTTGTATTAGAATTTTTTCATTATATATGAAGTTATTCTTATTATAACAAAACAGGGTTCACATGAAAACCACATAGATATAGCAGACTGGATGATTCCATTTATTAAAAAATATTTTACAGATTGTCTGTCATATAAACCATAAAGGTATTTTTATGGTTAGGTATTTAGTAGTGCCAATATCGCAGCCTTACCTAAATATCTATATGACCAAACCTAAAATCAACCCTACCTAAATATGAACTGATTTAAAAAAAAAAATATATATATATATAGTTCAATTTAAAATGAACATATCATAGAATTTTTTAGCCTTTGAATATTCAAGAAAGGTACACCTAACACTTGTAAATGTAATTTTTCCTGTATTTATGAAACCATTGACCAGTCCTTGTTCAGTAGTTACTGTCCCGATAATCACTTCCGAACATGAGTATTGAATATCAATCTGACTTCCTGTTCGTTGGTTATCATTGACTATAACAGGATGTCCAAACATGTAATCACCACATTCATTATGGGTTAAAACATTAAATTTCCTAAGAGTATCATGTGAATATGCTGGATCTCTTAACAATGATAAACATAAATTTATATAAGTGTCTCGCTTTAGTGGAATAGTTGATCTCATATTCCAGCAATCTTCCAACTTGGAGATGATATAAATTTTCCTTTTACCATGAATACCATGGACACTGATAAGCATGTCCACCACTTTCTTCACTCGCCCATTAATTAAAAGTTCAAAAAATTTATCATCAAAAGTGGGATTTTTCTTGATAATTTTAGGGGTTTTGTTGATTTTGGTGATTTTGGAGGACGATACCATGATGATTATTGCTAGAATATCCTCCTGAAAAAAACATGAAAATAACATGTTTAGAAAATAGATCTAAATGGGACCAAACCATACTATTCATGTCATATATACACCAATTCCATTCCATTTTAGTTTGACTGAAATAACTACTTGCCTTTTAGTGCCACTAGTTATCCTTGTGATGAGTCTAGGAACCTTAATGGTTATATCTTGGTACAGAACCCATATTTTATATCTTTGGAAAAAAAAAATATATATAATATTATTCAAAAGTACATAATGTTATTACACAATCTTTATCTTGCGATTATATCAATTAAAATAGTATATTTATAAATAAAAAAGAATATCCTGACAGAATACGTCTACATCCCGGAGAAGTAAAGTCTATAGATTTCACTAATTCTGTTATTTATTCGTTGTTAATCAAAAAACCCATTTCAAATTTTAATTTCAAACACTTGACATGAAGGTAGACTTGGAGGTTTATGTGTACTAGCATGTTTTTAATTTATCTTTATATACATTATCTTCCATACATGATCATTTGGACTGCATACCATACCCGTTTCTTGTTCAAAAATTCCCACACATGAGTTTCGGATATGTATGGTGCCACAACAACTGATTTTGACCATACCAAAATTGGATTGATAAGCTTGTATTCCATTTTCTAAATTAGGACTGAACTGAATCTTATACTCTTGAAATGTTTGTTTTAAAAGTTGGAAAGTATTTCCTCCTCCAAAAGCATGTCTCTCACTATTTGACTGGCCAATTAAGTAAATATCAGTGTAACTGTTGTCATAAAAAATATTACCTCGAAAAGTATCTCCGGGTAGGTGGAAACACTCTGGCTGCAAACATTAATCATTCTAAAATACCACTTACAAAATTTTTGTATAAACTCGTCACTTCTTATAACTTCCATTTTATGTTCTACCGGGGAAAGAACACCACATACAAATTTGTTTTTTTCATTAACAGTTCGAATAGAAGTTTTAGGAACATCATCACCTAAGACAGGTTGTTTTTTTTCATTATTTGTTTGAGTAAAAGTTTTAATTTCACTCTCTTCTGTCTGATACTGTAATAGTGTACTTATATGTGAATCACATTGACATTGTACTGTTCCTAAATTTGTACGTTCTGCAGTACCCATAAAACAACATTGTTTAGGATTTTTAATTATATTCTTGGTTTCACCAGTTGTATATTGAATAAAACTTGGATTGGAGCATAAAATGATGTTCGTATTTCCGGGTATTGAGAGTTGGATAGCACTTGTAATTTCGGTTTGGGGTTTTGAATGTGCTCTTCCTTGTTCAGTTGAATATCCGATACCTATTTTACCATGCTGCTTTGTCCAAAACTCTTTTACAGCTATTACCAATTCCATTTTCTTAGCAAAAGGCATTGATGGTACTTGATTTTTATAGAGGTAGTTAAAAAGATTTTGGGCAGTAAGACGTCGATAAGAAAACAAGCGTTTCAAGTCTGAAGTATATAATAAAATTATATTTAGGGCTTCTTGAGAACTTTTAGGTGAAAGGCGATGATTACCTGTTGATGTCTGAGCCAGACATCTAATATCTTCAGGGCTCAGTGTTTTTAACAAATCACGTACATTGGCTTCATAAGGGGAATTTATGAGGTTCATAACATATAGGAAGGAATACAACACTAAGAATGGAGATAAATAATATAAAAGTTTATTTATTTACTTACTTCTTTATTTATTATATAAATATATAGAAAGTACATTAATGTACATACTAAAACTGAATGTAGCTTCCAAAAAATATAATTGAGTCAATGTCGCTATGTAGAGCGACACACACAGGACACTGTCTCTGACCACACCCTTGTCGAGTCGACTTCCTCCACACCTATCGCACTGTAATAATCCATTCCGTGTCCAATCATAGTAAGAGTCACTCACCACTGATAATTGTACTTTTGACCAGAAGAGGGCGCCTTCTTTTCCCATACTTGTGGGTGACGGCTCATAGATAGCAGCGCTGCCATCGCTTCTCCATTCTCTGTGGAGGCGTCGGGTCCATAACACAATTACAATGAGAGCCATATTTATAAATCGTGAAATAGAAATACTCACTCATTGTTAACAAAATTTATTTAGGGTTGGGGTTTGAATAGGGTAGTATCATCATATCTTTGTCTCAAATTTCCCAAATAATAGGTAATTGGGATTAACATAGTAGTATATCAAAAGGCCCTTCTTACAATAATGTCAGTCCAAAAATTAAAACTCTTTATTGAGGATTAAGTTATTATATCTTAGCCAATAGCCAAGGCTACCTACCATGCTACCTACCACCAAAGTACAGCTCACCACCCATATATTTTCCTTCAATGTTGGAATGATTGGAATTACCAATTTAAAATTTCAAGTCATATATACGATATATATGGGAATTTAGGGGATATTACAAAAAAAACATACCAATTTAAAAACACCATGTAAAATAATTATAACATTTAAAATTGTGAAAACAATTGTTAATATAATGAAAAATTTCTTAACAAATAATGATATCGTTTTCTTCGTGTGTGTAATACCTATATAAATGGTCCCATTTGTAACATATTTACTGTCATTTATATTTAAACTATTATCAAGGATTGTAATGTTATATTTTTCATATAACCAACACATTATGACATTCAAATTATCTTGTAAATTATTACACACCTGAGTTTCGTTATTGATACCTCCTACTATTATAGACAAGTGATTCCAACATAGTAGTATATTTTTATAATCCCACAATACAGAAAATTTCATATATTTAACAGGAGTCCTAATCATATATGCATCTTTAATAAAAGATAAATTTTGTACATTTTCATTATAACTTTGTACATTTTCATTATTATAATAACGGCATTCTATTAAAATTGACGCTAAGTTAGTTATGTTTATTTGGTTTGGAAGTATAATAGATGAATTTCGTCCTATTAGTATATATACCTGTATAGTGTCTTTAAAGTTTAACTGGAACTCGAACCATTCTTGTTGTGATAGTAAATCATATATATTGAAAAGTTCTTCATGTTTATATTTAATTTGCTCATCACCTCTATCAAACCAGTATTTAATTGAATCTTTCAATACTATAACTTCATTGCAATCATACTCTTGATTCATTGGAATTACTGGAATAATTAATAATAATAATAATAATATTAATATTAATAATAATAATAAAAGGGTTGGAACCATTTTCAAGCCACAAAATAAACTAAAAATAATATAACATTAAAGCTTGTTTTTATATTTTAATCTTTCAACATTTAGTAAAAAATATATGGTTATGGATGTCATTATTAACAATCAAGGAAATCAGCAACCAAAAGCAGATCTAGAGCAATATTATTTTCAATTGGAAATTCAGGATCAGTAGTAATCTCATTTTTCTTGAATTGAGTATTGTAGGTGAAATATGTACACGCTTTTTGAAGAAGATATGATCTGAAGAAATAAAATAAAAAAATAAAAGTATTATAATTATTTATTTATTATATACAGTTTATATGTTTCTCTAAATATAACAGTTTATATAATAACACTTTGTTCTAACAGCTTTATACTTACGGAATTGTTTTAAAATGGATTTCATTTTTTTAATTTTCAATACACGTTGTTGAACTTGACATCATAGCTTGAATTAAATTTGAGGTGAAGGCATCTTTCCTTTTAATGATGAATTCATGGTCATCACAAGATATTAACTTGATGTATGTGGAATTAGGACCTTCACATCCACCATAGAAAATCTGGTAATATTGTGTTAGTGTTTTTTATCTTCAAAAAACATTCAATCCTATTTTACATCATCTCATCATGATAAAACTCAATATTGTGGAGGTTTCTCTACATTTAAGTTATCATTTTTCATAGCTAACCAAATTTCTTCGGAATGGGGTTTACTTGGATGAAAAAATTCATTTACAAGAAATTTAAGAAATATTTGAGCATCCTCAGTAACCCACATATTACAACAATTGTTTGCATAAACATAATATATGTGAACATATACCAAACAATTATTATACTTAATTCTTGCTGTTATGGTGGAATACCAACCATAATAAATGAAATAATTATATATCCGGTCCATATGGTCATATTTAATAAAATCTTGAAATCCGGATTCGGATAATTCTTCTTTAGTGAATGTACATTTTTCTAAGCATTCAACTTTACATTTAGTTTCAAGAAATATCCTATCTAGCTCACTTTTCAATTTTTTAAATTTTTTAAAATTAGAGTCATTTAAATGGAGCGTCAAATTTATTTATAAAAAACTTGATTTTTTCATATTCCTCTTCATTTACCTTTTTATCTTCATCTTCTTCAATTACCTTTATATCTTCATCTTCTTCTTCAATTACCTTTATATCTTCATCTTCCTCTTCAGTTACCTTTTTATCTTCATCTTCTCCCCTTTCTTCATCTCCCTTTTCATCTTCAACTCCTTCTTCATTTACTTTCCTCTCTTCATCATTTCCCAATTTCTCAATGCCAACTGCTTCCCCATTACCAATATCCATTTGGTTCATTTTTCCCAACCTGAAAAATATATATATTATAATTGAAATAGTCTGGTGTATTGAAATAGACTAAGATGATCATCAATCTATTCAAGGAGAAACAGAAACAATCTCAATCAAAAATTGAAAGTTATCTACTACTTAAAAAAAAAGAAAAAAAAGAAAAAAAAACACTGAAATACTCACGCCTCATTTATGCCTTAGTAAGTGTTAATATACTACACCACAATGGTTGTAAGTATAACTTTTAGAAGTTCACTGTAGTAATATCCAAAGAAAGGCAGGATGAGAATTGAGATACTGCTCGGATCCCACCTCCTTTTATACAACACACACACACACACACACACACACACACACACACACACACACACACACACACACACACACACACACACACACACACACACACACACACACACACACACACACACACACACACACACACACACACACACACACACACACACACACACACACACCCACACCAACACAAAGACACACACCCACACCAACACAAAGACACACACACACACACACAACGACACACACACTTACACACACAAAGACACACACACACACACAAAGACACACACACACAAAGACACGCACACACAAAGACACAAAGACACACACACACACAAAGACACAAAGACACACACAAAGACACACACACACAAAGACACACACACAAAGACACACACACAAAGACACACACACACAAAGACACACACACAAAGACACACACACACAAAGACACACACACACACACAACGACACACACACACACACACACACACACACAAAGACACACACACACACACACAAAGACACACACACACAAAGACACACACACAAAGACACACACACAACGACACACACATACAACGACACACACACACACAACGACACACACACACACAACGACACACACACACACACACACACACACACAACGACACACACACAACGACACACACAAAGACACACACACACACACACAACGACACACACACACACACACACAACAACACACACACACACAACGACACACACACACAAAATGACACACACACACACAAAGACACAAAGACAGACACACACACACACACAACGACACACGCACACACAACGACACACACACACACACAAAAACACACACACACACAAAGACACAAAGACACACACACACAACGACACACACACAAAGACACAAAGACACACACACACACACACAAAGACACACAAAGACACAAAGACACACACACACACACACAAAGACACACAAAGACACACACACACACACACACACACACACACAACGACACACACACACAAAGACAGACAACACACACACACACACACAACGACACACACACACACACACACACACACACACACACACACACACACACACACACACACACACACACACACACACACAACGACACACACACACACAACGACACACACACACAAAAAGACACACACACACACAAAGACACAAAGACAGACACACACACACACACAACGACACACGCACACACAACGACACACACACACACACAAAAACACACACACACACAAAAACACACACACACACAAAGACACAAAGACACACACACAACGACACACACACAAAGACACAAAGACACACACACACACACACAAAGACACACAAAGACACACAAAGACACAAAGACACACACACACACACACAAAGACACACAAAGACACACACACACACACACACACACACACACAACGACACACACACACAAAGACACACAACACACACACACACATACAAAGTCACACACATAAAGACACACACACACATACAAAGTCACACACATAAAGACACACACACACACACACACATACACACACACACAAACACAAACACAAACACACACACACACACACACACACACACACACACACACACACACACACACACACACACACACACACACACACACACACACACACACACACACACACACACACATGATCTCGGATGCAATCTTTCCAGAGGGGTACCAGGTGATAAGAAAAGAAAGGACACAGAGACATGGAGGAGGAGTGGTACTACTAATAAAGCGGAAATGGAAGTTTGATGAGCTGGAAAATCCGGGTACCAATGAAAGCACAAGCTTCATACATGGAACTCTGACAGTGGATGGGAAGAAGATTGTAATCTTGATACTCTACAATCCCCCACCAAACAGTAGAAGGCCCAGGCAGGAGTACGAGGACAGCAACAAGACATGTATGGATGAACTGCAGAGGGCAGCAACTTTAGCGCATAGAATGAGAGCGAAGCTGCTGGTCATGGGGGACCTAAATCACGGAGAGATAGATTGGGAAACGAGGAATCCCCATGGCGGGGAGGAGACCTGGAGAGCGAAGCTGGTAGACGTTATTGACAGGAATTTCCTAACACAGCATGTGAAAGAAGATACTAGGGAAAGAGGAGGGGATACGCCCAGCCTATTAGATCTCATTATCACTCAGAATGTAGAAGACATCGAGCAGTTGGAACATGAAATACCACTAGGAGCTAGTGACCAGTGTGTCCTAGCCTTTGACTACATGATGGAGCTTAAAATTGTGACCAAAGGACAAGAGGTCCGGGAAAGGAGACTTGATTACAGAAAAGGGGACTACAGAAGGATAAGGGACTACCTGGGAGAAGTGCAGTGGGAGGAAGAACTTAGAGGAAAAACAGTGCAAGGTATGATGAACCAAGTCATATTGAAATGCAAGGAGGCTGAAGATAGATTTATTCCAACAATAAAGGAAAAAAGCAGGAGGGAATATAATAACCCATGGTTTAATAGACAGTGTCAGGAAGCAAAGGTGAGAAGCAGGAGGGAGTGGAGGAAGTACAGAAGACAAAGGACAGAGGACAACAGGATTAGATGTAACAGAGCTAGGAATGATTACATTAACATAAGACGAGTGTCGGAAAGAAATTATGAGAACGATATTGCAGTCAAAGCGAAAAAGCAACCAAAATTACTACATAGCCATATAAGAAGGAAGATGTCGGTAAATGACCAAGTGACAAGACTGAGGAAAACAGAAGGGGCATATACAGAAAGCGACAAGGAAATCTGCGAGGTACTGAATGCAAAATTCCATGGAGTGTTCACTACCGAGCCTGAGCAGCTCCCATTGTTAGAAGAGATTACCCAAGATGAAAGACTATCAGATATAGAGGTGACAGCAGAGGATGTAATGAAACAGTTGACAACACTGGATGCAAATAAAGCTGTTGGACCAGACAAAGTATCACCGTGGATACTTAAAGAGGCAGCGCAGGCTCTCAGCGTGCCTCTGGCAATGATCTTCAATGAGTCACTTATGTCGGGAGAATTGCCCAGTTGCTGGAAGGAGGCAAATGTCGTACCGATTTTCAAAAAGGGGGATAGGGAGGAGGCACTTAACTACAGACCCGTATCACTGACAAGCATCCCCTGCAAAATACTTGAAAGAATAATTAGGCTAAGACTTGTTGAGCACCTGGAGAGCATTGGGTTTGTAAACAAGCACCAACATGGGTTCTGGACAGGGAAATCATGCCTAACAAACCTTTTAGAATTCTATGATAAAGTAACAAGGATAAGGCAGGACAGAGAAGGCTGGGCAGACTGCATATTTCTTGACTGCCAAAAGGCCTTTGATACGGTACCGCACATGAGACTGCTATACAAACTTGAGAGGCAGGCAGGAGTAAGCGGAAAGGCCCTAGTATGGGTGAAGAACTACCTAACAGAAAGGAGCCAGAGGGTAATGGTAAGGGGCGAAAAGTCGGACTGGCGAACAGTAACAAGTGGAGTACCTCAAGGATCGGTGCTGGGACCAATCCTCTTTCTAATTTACGTAAATGATATGTTTACAGGAGTGGAATCATACATGTCGATGTTTGCAGATGACGCAAAATTAATGAGAAGAGTTGTGACAGACGAGGATTGTAGGATCCTCCAAGAGGACTTAAACAGGCTGCAGAGATGGTCAGAGAAATGGCTACTGGAGTTTAACACCAGTAAATGTAAAGTTATGGAAATGGGATCAGGTGACAGGAGACCAAAGGGACAGTACACAATGAAGGGGAACAGCCTACCTGTAACGATTCGAGAAAGAGACCTGGGAGTGGATGTGACACCTAATCTAACTCCTGAGGCACATATAAATAGGATAACGACAGCAGCGTACTCTACACTGGCGAAAATTAGAACTTAATTCAGAAACCTAAATGAGGAAGCTTTTAGGGCGCTTTACACTGCCTACGTGAGACCCGTCTTAGAGTATGCCGCGCCATCATGGAGCCCCCACCTGAAGAAACACATAAAGAAACTGGAGAAGGTTCAGAGGTTTGCGACGAGGCTTGTCCCAGAGCTACGAGGGATGGGATATGAAGAGCGGCTGAAGGAACTGAACCTTACGACACTAGAGAAAAGAAGGGAGAGAGGAGATATGATAGGGACATATAAAATACTCAGGGGAATTGACAAAGTGGAAATAGATGAAATGTTCACACGTAATAATAACAGAACGAGGGGACATGGGTGGAAACTGGAAACTCAGATGAGTCACAGAGATGTTAGGAAGTTTTCTTTTAGCGTGAGAGTAGTAGAAAAATGGAATGCACTTGGGGAACAGGTTGTGGAAGCAAATACTATTCATACTTTTAAAACTAGGTATGATAGGGAAATGGGACAGGAGTCATTGCTGTAAACAACCGATAGCTAGAAAGGCGGGATCCAAGAGTCAATGCTCGATCCTGCAAGCACATATAGGTGAGTACATATAGGTGAGTACACAGTGTGTGTCCTTGAGTAGGTGTAGCTGGTAAGGTGCTCCAGTGAATAAGGGAGTATCTAAGCAATAAGAAGCAGAGAGTTACGGTGAGGGGTGAGACCTCCGATTGGCGTGAAGTCACCAGTGGAGTCCCACAAGGCTCTCCCAGAGGGTATCGATTCATTTCTCTCAATGTTTGCGACAATCCTGGAGTATGCAGCCCCAGCATGGAGTCCATATCTAGTCAAGGATAAGACTAAACTGGAAAAGGTTCAAAGGTTTGCCACCAGACTAGTAATCGAGCTGAGAGGTATGAGCTACGAGGAGAGACTACGGGAATTAAACCTCACTTCCCTAGAAGACAGAAGAGCTAGGGGGGAGGGACATGATCACCACATTCAAGATTCTGAAGGGAATCGATAGGGTAGATAAAGACAGGCTGTTTAACACAAGGGGAACACTCACAAGGGGACACAGGTGGAAACTGAGTGCCGAAATGAGCTACAGAGATATTAGAAAGAACTTTTTTAGTGTCAGAATGGTTGACAAATGGAATGCATTAGGCAGTGATGTGGTGGAGGCTGACTCCATACACAGTTTCAAGTGTAGATATGATAGAGCCCAATAGGCTCAGGAATCTGTACACCAGTTGATTGACGGTTGAGAGGCGGGACCAAAGAGCCATAGCTCAACCCCCTGCAAACACAACTAGGTGAGTACAACTAGGTGAGTACACACACACACACACACACACAAACACAAACACACACACACACACACACACACACACACACACACACACACACACATACAAAGTCACACACATACAAAGTCACACACATAAAGACACACACACACATACAAAGTCACACACATAAAGACACACACACACACACACACACACACACACACACACACACACACACACACACACACACACACAGTACATACATATGTACTGTGTGTGTACTGTGGTGTGTGACTAGTGATACAGTACCACAAAAGAGGCTAGTGCGAAAGTTGGAGATGCAGGCTGGAGTGAGAGGGAAGGTACTCCGATGGATAGAGGAATACCTAAGCAACAGGAGACAACGAGTCTGTGTGAGGGGTGAGGCCTCAGATTGGCGAGACGTCACAAGTGGAGTCCCGCAGGGGTCAGTCCTTGGACCTATACTGTTTCTGGTATATGTAAATGATCTCCCAGAGGGTATAGATTCGTTCCTCTCAATGTTTGCCGACGATGCAAAAATTATGAGGATTGAAACAGAGGATGATAGTAGGAGGCTACAAGATGACCTGGATAGACTGAGCGAATGGTCCAACAAATGGCTGTTGAAGTTCAACCCGAGTAAATGCAAAGTAATGAAACTAGGCAGTGGAAACAGGAGGCCAGGCACAGGATACAGAATAGGAGATGAAGTACTTAATGAAACAGACAGAGAGAAAGATCTAGGAGTTGATATCACACCAAACCTGTCTCCTGAAGCCCACATAAAGAGAATAACGTCTGCGGCATATGCGAGGCTGGCTAACATCAGAACGGCGTTCAGGAACCTGTGTAAGGAATCATTCAGAATCTTGTACACCACATATGTAAGACCAATCCTGGAGTATGCGGCCCCAGCATGGAGCCCGTACCTTGTCAAGCACAAGACGAAGCTGGAAAAAGTCCAAAGGTATGCTACTAGACTAGTCCCAGAACTAAGAGGCATGAGTTATGAGGAAAGGCTGCGGGAAATGCACCTCACGACACTGGAAGACAGAAGAGTAAGGGGGGACATGATCACAACCTACAAAATCCTCAGGGGAATCGACCGGGTAAACAAGGATGAACTATTCATCACTGGAGGGACGCGAACAAGGGGACACAGGTGGAAGCTGAGTACCCAAATGAGCCACAGAGACGTTAGAAAGAACTTTTTCAGTGTCAGAGTAGTTAGTAAATGGAATGCATTAGGAAGTGATGTGGTGGAGGCTGACTCCATACACAGTTTCAAATGTAGATATGATAGAGCCCAATAGGCTCAGGAATCTGTACACCAGTTGATTGACGGTTGAGAGGCGGGACCAAAGAGCCAGAGCTCAACCCCCGCAAGCACAATTAGGTGAGTACAATTAGGTGAGTACACACACACACAGCTCCTCCCCTCAGTCACTCTTTGACATCCGGCACCCACAAGCATATATACACACTTGGTTATTTAAATCTAGATAAGGCAACACTATTTTAAATCATATAGACGTCTAATGTATAAAAAAAATACATTTGAAATTAACTAGAAAGTTGGAAGTTTATGAAGAATGGTATATAAACCAGCAAAAGATTAAACATGAATACACCCAACAGGAATAATTTTTTGTGACATATTAACACGGAATCATGTGACGAAGGGAATTACTTTCGTATTTTTAGTGATATTGATGACCAATGATAATATTGTTTAAGAACCCGAAATCCCCATCTCTTAACTGACATCATTCAAACCGGGAAAAAAGATGAAATTGTAACGTTTATCAATCAAGATGAAGGTTTATTACCAAAAGCAGCAGCAACACCACCACCACCACCACCACCACCACCACCACCCCTACTTAAAAACATTGGTTCACCATCTTAGTATAATGTTTCTTTCTATAATAAAAATCAAGCCCCTCTTTTATATATATATATATATAAAATGTATAAAAAAAAATCCCAAAATCAATCCTTAAAATGGATTCTGACCTATCACACCTACCATCACCATCACTACCACAATCACCACCGACACCGACTCCGCCACAATCACCACTGCAACCGACACCGCAACAATCACCACTGCAACCGACACCGCAACAATCACCACTGCAACCGACACCGCAACAATCGCCACTGCAACCGACACCGCAACAATCACCACTGCAACCTGCACCGCAACAATCGCCACTGCAACCGACACCGCAACAATCACCACTGCAACCGGCACCGCAACAATCGCCACTGCCACCATTCAAAGAAGATAATACTGAAAATTTAATGATTGTGGAGGATCAAACAAACATATTTATTAATAATCAAAATGATGAAGAAGAAAAACGAAAATATGTTCAATTTATACAAGAAAAAGTTTCAAATTATAAAAACAACTTTCATAATTCCAATTCACCTTTCAAATTAGCTTTTATGATCATTAATAATATGGTTATCCCGTATTATAATTCTTCAAAATGTCCAAATAAAATTTCAGATGCAATTTACAAACAACTTATTTTAATGCTCAATGAGCAAATTTTTCATGATGCATTGATTAATTATTATAAAGAAAATCCTATTCATCTATCACCAAATTGGAAAATTGACACCACAAATTTAAATAATTTACAGTTGTATTATTTGTATCACATGTTAATACAATCTGGTTATGATATTGAATATAGCAATTCACATTTATTCTCCATATAATTAAATTGACAAATAAGTATTTTAATAATAAGTAGTATAGAAATGATATATTTTTTTTTTAATATAATTTTTTAATATTAATTTTTTAATTCTTATTGTAAATATTATTTAAAGAAAAGTATCACTACAGAGAGTATATCAATTCGAGTTGGATATATGTGGTACCTAGTAGCCAGAACGGACTTCTCAGCCTACTATGTAAGGCCTGATTTGCCTAATAAGCCAAGTTTTCACGAATTTATATGTTTTCTCTAATTTTTTTCTTATGAAATGATAAAGCTACCCATTTCATTATGTATGAGTTAAAAAAAAAATAATTGGTAGATATATGACCGAACCTAACCAACCCTACATAACCTAACCTAACATAGGTTAGGTTAGGTTAGGTTAATATAATATATGTTAAGTAACGGCCTATTGAATGAATCTCAATCATCAACTCCCCACTGTATGATATATGACTCACGCCGTTTACCCGCGCTTCTTTGAATTTCTTTACTTTGACATTCCGAGCACTGGGCAGAAATCACATTACATCAACATCTATCTTTGACCATCGCATTGCTTTGCTTTGTTTTAATTAGACAGTCGGATTCCCCTGGTCCATGCCACTTTTGAGTTGATTACTATATATGATGGTCAATGTTGGAAACTAGTTTAACAAACAATTTAGTTATCATCGAACCTATATCCAATATTTGCATTATGAATTTCAATTGTGATGATGCTGGGTACCCATCCATCTTCAGTAGAACCCATCCAGAACCATTTTGGGTTTATGAGGTATGTTTTTCATATCTTTTTTTTTTTGGGGGGGGGACACTAGTACTAGTTTCATTTAGTCTTTTTCATTCCCAACCAACTTTCAGTTCAGTCAAACTTCTCGTATCCTAAAACAAAAACAAAAACAAAAACAAAAATAAATTAATAATGAACCTTGATATTTAGCACGTGCATTTTAACTAACATAAATAAATTTGAAGAAATAATGTACTATTAACTCATCACCTCTATTTTTCTCTTAATTTCAATTGCATCATCTTTATTAATGAAGGTGTATTATTATTCATATATATTGGTGGTTCTATACCAAAAACTGCCTTGTAAGGCGATACGCCAATTCCACGTGAATATGCTATGTTTTTGGTGAATTGCACAAAGGGAAGTCCAGCTGACCAATCTCGCGTTTGATTCTCACACATCCAACTGCCAAGCATTTTGATTACATTTTCTTTTGTACATTCAATGCTCCCTTGGCTCTGTGGATGACGAGGTTTGCTATTAATGAGGAGCATGTTGGGCCACATTTCGTTTTTTAGCTCTTGAATCACCTCTGCCACAAATTCACGGCTGTTATCGCTCTGCAGAATTCGTGGGGCTCCCAAGAGAGCAAATATATCGAGTAAGTGGCGTACCACTTCAATCGCCCGTTTACTGCAAAGAGCTCGTAAAACCGAAAACTTTGTTAAATGATCCTGATAATGTAAAATATATTTATACACACATCCTCCTTCTTTTTGCATATTTATTAAGTCCATTTGTCCTCGCTCCGCAAAACTGGTCGATACAATGGGCCGTATTACCCCCTTTTTTCGTCGAGGAAGTCGTTTCAAATTGCATATGTGGCAGAGTGAAATAAAGAGTTTCACCGATTGTTGAGTGACGTTAGCGATAGTTTTACTTGCTTCAAAATAAGTTCTTTTTTCTCCTCCGTGACAAACTGCTCTGTGTGCATCATAAATCGTATCATACAATTGCCCTTGATGTATGAAACGACGACACATCCGGCCAGGATCAGCTGTTGTTGTTCCTGTTGTTGTTGTTGTTACAGCCGTAGTAGAATGACGATTGTCACTGGTCAGTTTACGCTTGGTCCCCCGCTTCATTCTTCGTTCAGTTTCGTCGATGGTTACTAAGACGTCATCCCCAAATAGATTTTTGACATCATATCGAGACAATAGATCATATTCATGAGATGTCTTTGTAGTCAGTTTTAATTTAGCATTTTTGACTTCCTCGATGTTTTGGGCTAATTTTTCTCGAGTGAAAATTTTCCGGCTTCCATGCCCACCTTTTTCCAACATTTGGCTAATTTTTAATTCAAATTCCTTTTTTGTATCACCTCTTCTTCTCTCTCACACCCTTCATTAACTTTTTGTCCCAAAGGTAAAGACGTGGATGATGAAGGTTATGGTTCTTCAGCAACACTAGTATCGTTATTATCACTTCATTCTTGTTGTTTCTGTCCACATGTTAATGGAGAGGAAATTGTAGGTGTGTCCTCCATGCTGGAGCAAAATCGACTGACTCTGATATTAACCCTCACACGCTGAATATTTTATATTGACCAATCACTGGCAGGCTTTCTTGGTTAAGCTGGCAGTTTACAGTTTGTGCTTATTTGACTAAATTATTCCTGTAAGACAACACAAACATTGTTGTTACATTCTAGGTCAATTATTTCAAGTTTCCGTTAAAATGTCAGTGTCATCAATATCTAGCAAAATTATTATAATACTTTGCCTAATGGGCAGAGTACTCTTATTGTATGTGGAAAAAAAAAAAAAAAAAAAAGGCACTAGACTAAAATTTAATTTATTGACTATCATCAATTCAATGTGTGTGTTGCGGGTTACAAACAAAAAATCAGTGTAGCATCATACCCTCCCTGAGAGAGTGAAATATCATCAGTTCAATGTGTGTTGCTGGTTACGAACCAAAAAAATTCAGTGTAGCATCATACCCTCCCTGAAAGGGTGGAGGGAGGTGTTAAACAATGATAGGGTTAATTACCAATGTTTGAATGTGGTTTGGGGAAGTTGGTTGACGGTTAGCCAATTTCCTTAACTCTCAAAACTTAGCTGATGTTCTTCTTTATGTTAACGACCACTTGTATATCTTCCATAAGTATGTTAACTATAGCCTGAAGTGAATCCTGCTGCCATTTTAGGTATTGTGATATATCCTGCACTTTGTCAACAACCAGTCCATACCCTTGGGCTCGCGGAAAACTACCAGGCTTTATAGACTGAGCCATTAGTTCATTCAAACATCCCTTGAGGTCCTGCAGCTGCATATACAAGTTTTCTAATCGCAGTCGAATTTGATCCTCTATTTCTTCTAGTGGTAGATTTTTTTTCCTTTCAACCTCTTGTGCTGACACCAATTTTAGAACTCGGCGCATTATATTTGTCTGTTTCAACTTAAAATTCTGAATGGTAACTTTAATTGTCGTCTGCATACAACTTAATTGTCTTATATCATCCATAATATTCTTCATACTATTATGAATTTTATTGCCATATTCTTCTTGATACTTGAACTGTTTCTGTAATTCCTGAAATCCCACTTTTACAACAGGTATCAATTTCTTTGGGTCAGGATTTTTTTGCTTGCCCAGTTCCCACAATGCTGGATCAATTCCTATAAACAATAAATAATTTATTCTAATTTTTAATTCCACAAATGTAGGTACAATAAAAAAATACCCCGTAATATCTTCACTTTTGTCATTATGTCACGATAAGTAGATGGATTGGTCATATCAAAATCATTTACCTCTTTGCGGTGTATCAAGATATTTCTTCATTTGTTGTTCAGTTAAAGTCAACATTGGAATAATCTGTTCAATAAACAAATTCTGAAACAGAAAAAGTAGGCATTTTTGTCTCTGTCTGGCTATCTACCTGCCTGTCTATCAAAAAACGTTCCATTAATAATGTCCCTTTTAAGCTAATTTGATTATTTAAGCCAACCTGATATCAAATCCCATTAAATAGATTGGTGCAAGCTATAATAGGCTTACCTTAAAAATTGGATTGTATGATGCTCTTAACATATGACTAAAGGTGTCAGTGGTAGATGCACGTTGAATCTCTCCTAGAAGGTATATTATAATATAGAGCAGTTTGCATAATACCATACTTGAAATCATTTTTTATGATAATTATTATTAGGGAAAACATTATAAAATCTTTAAATTCTTTTACCATTAGGAAAAACTTGCTGAATGTAAAATCTGAAGTTCGTTTTGTTTGGTACTTCAGCAGCAAAAATTTCATTAACAACAACTTCATTACCTCCGAATAATAGACTCAATGCTGAAATAACTTCCTGTTTGTAGGCCTTGGAAGAATAAAAAAAAATAAAAAAAACATTTTTTAATGTTCCCGGATCGTAGTCATATTTAACACTGAAAAATTATTAGAATATTATACAAGTATATGATTATTAATTACTTACTCCACTTCTGAAAGGCCCCTTCCAATTATAATTTGCACAATACCATCTTCATTACGATAATTGGGAATTTTTGTATAGCAAACTACTTTGAAACGACAATATGGATTTTCAGATGTGAACTCTACAGGTGACATATTGGACGAATAATAACCTGGAATAAAATTCATAAAATTATACTTTATTTTAATTATATACATTTTACAATATTATAAACAACTAGTCAAATCTACTAAGTTTTCCATAATGGTTTACTCACTACCTCATCGAAAAAAAATAAAAGCCACATATTTACCTTTACCAAATCCCCAAAAAGCTTGAAGTTGATTCCACTTTCGCAAGACCTCATCATTTTCATTATTGAAGTAGGAAGGAGCACAGATTGCAATATGTAATGCCATTGATGATGAGCCCGGTTGTTGGTGAAGCATCTGAAACTGATGATTGCCCCTATTTGATTCGACCAGTGAAATAAAAACAATGTTCATCGAATCCTCACACATTATGGTGAAACCATTTAACACACCATCTCACCAAATGACCTACAACAGATCACAATTGCCTTATGTTTGTAAATATATATTAATTTAACTAGTCAGTGGTATGAAGAAAACATTCAATAAAACATATCACTAACTAGTACAAATCAATAAATATCCAGCGACAGGCCTCCGTTGCAGAAATAGGAAAGCGTCTTTTCTTCACAGAAGTTCGTTTGTCAAATATTATGGAAAAAACAAAACAAAAAAAAACCCACTTCAATCAATATCATAATGCGCTTCTGTTGATAGGTCGAATTAAAAATTTTAACAATAATATATATCCAGCAGACAACATTGAGTTAACAACCACACTTCTTTTTGGCAAGACGAAACTTTATAGTTGATCTGGTGGTTTTCAGTCTATGACAAGCAGGCAACCCACAATCATCATTAACACATGAAGACACATGTGTATGCAAGTGGGTTGAATATAAGATTAACACCGAACAATGTGGATGTCTAGAAACTACTACATGATGACGAACCCGGCGAAACATTAGACAAATCGGGGTACAAGTTTTTTTTTGACATGATGCACTGTGGGCAAATTCATACAGCAACACATTGGTTCCATCGTGGTTAGCAAACCATTCTAATATTTGTAATAAACTTTGAGTATTAATTTCACAATAACGTTGTTTTTTTTATATAGTCTCAGGCGTTATATTAACCAACTTTCTCAAAGCCACATTTTCATCATTGGAATGGATATGGTTTTCTAATTTAACAATAATAGACTTGCTAGTTGAAGTAGTATCTTTTTTCTCTTTTATCTTCTTCTCTTCGGCTCCCTCACTGATATCGCTAATATCATCCTAGAAAGATTAGATTTCATCACAAATGCACCTGAGACATTATTTATTTATTTATTATAATATAGTGTCCAAAGCTTCATCATGCTTATCATAAAATAACTTTTAGGTACTTACACCACAAGATTCCTTGGATAGCTCCATTACACAGTAGCCCGTATTACTACTGAACAGGATTCTGGCATACTGGTTGACTGGACTGGATACGGAGGCTCTTATATATTGTATCACCGGCATATTGCATGGAACTTAATGTAATGATTCATTTCTCTCTTTGAATTATATTCATTGGTGAATATAAAATAGAAAAGTTGATTCAATGGCGATAACCAAACTTGGTGTTTACATCGGACGATAGTAGCACTGCTTGGTAATCATGTGATATGTTGATATTTTATAAAGAAGATTATGGTTTTGTTATTATGTCCATAATTACATGCCTCATATTTTGTAGTCTTGTAATTAGTGGAAAGAGAGAATGTAAGGTATTTAATTCATTATTCATCAAGTCAAAATATAAATATGATAAGTAAAATAGTAAAAGATAATAGATATATATTTTTTTTTTTTTATTAAATTATTTATATTCTATATAAAAAAAACATGTTCTATTCCATCCATCAACTAATTAACTAAAAGTCTGAATCTAATGTAAAAACACTGTATTGATCTGAATTCATTACACCATATTTTTGATATTCACTTACTTTTTTTTCAAAAAAATTAGTTTTCCCTTCTAATGAGATATTTTCCATAAAGTCAAATGGATTTTCTACATTATAAAGTTTCTTAAAACCGAGTTCAAAGAGAAGTCGGTCAGCCACAAATTCTATATACTTCCCCATTAGATCACAGTTCATACCAATAAGTTTGATTGGCAAGGCATCTGTTAAAAATTCTTGTTCAATCTTTACAGCATTATCAATGATAGAATATACATATTTCTGATCAGGCTTATTAATCAAGTACTTAAATATCAAGCAAGCAAAATCTGTGCGTAACCCTTCATCTCTAGAAATCAGTTCATTACTGAAGGTTAGACCTGGCATTAAACCACGTTTTTTTAACCAAAATATTGCAGCAAATGAACCACTAAAGAAAATACCCTCTACTGCAGCAAAGGCAACAATGCGTTCGGCATATGTTGCCGTTCTATTGGTAATCCACCTTAGAGCCCAATCAGCTTTTTTCTTAACAGCTGGCAGCGTTTCAATAGCATTAAATAATCTGTTCTGCTCCTGTAAATCTTTTATGTATGTATTAATAAGTAAACTGTACATTTCATTGTGAATATTTTCCATGGCAATCTGAAAACCATAAAAACACCTCACTTCTGGTATTTGTACTTCTTGGCAGAAACGTTCAACAAGATTTTCATTGACGATACCATCTGATGCGGCAAAAAATGCTAGAACATGTGAAATGAAGTGACGTTCCTCTTCATTAAGTTTCTGTTCCCAATCTACAATATCCTTTGACAAGTCTACTTCTTCAACTGTCCAAAATGATGCTAGCGCCTTCTTATACATTATAAAGATATCATGATTTTTAATTGGGAACAATGTAAAACGTCCTGGATTTTTAATCAAAAAGGGTTCAATCATCTGAAAAAAATATATAAATAAATAAATTTATTTATTTTAACATTGTGTTCACTATCATAGCATAATAAACGAATGAAATTATTGAATTTTGAGTAGAAAAGAGATTAATTTACTACGTACATGTTCTTCCATCCTATATTTTATGTAAACTAAAATAGGTACACATACATATATATATATATATATATATATATATATATATATATATATATATATATATATATATATATATATATATATATATATATATACATACATATATATACATACATATACATACACACACACATATATATTCTTTTCTTTGACACGCTTCCCAATGAGCAGTATCCATTATAACACCAGGCAGTAATACTTCCTATGTTTTGAAGGCATGCCAATTGAACCTGATTGTGACTCACTGCTGCGTTTGTTGCTATTTACTTCAGTAACAGTATATTCACTCTCTGGGAGAACTTCAGAAGGGTATATAGGGGGTATTTCATTGTTCCAAGTATCAAGTAGATTTGCTCTCAATTTTTCTGAATTGATACTCCCTATATCTTCTGTTAAAATATTTAAAGATTTTAAATGATTAATACTAATGTCTGCAAATTCATATGAAAGATACTTATTTACCAATACATAATTTCGTTCCCAGTCATTCATACTTAAAATAATCTTAACATCTTCAAAATGTTTCAAATTAAAGTTTTCCACTTTATTTATTGAGGGCCAAGTAATTGAAGCACATTTTATAATAATTATTTCACTGTTTTGAAGATCAATTAATACGTCGGCAAATGTTTTTCTTACATTTATCGATGAAACATTATCTAATATAAGTAAAAATGAATTTTCCACTAAATGATACAAGTTGATTGTTGGATTAAAGTTTTGTAAAAATTCCACTTTTATTTTTAAATTATTTCTCCATATGACAATTTTATCCCACACTTGAATTATATTTTTGGGGGCTGTTAGTATTATAACAGAATATTTTCTGGGGTAGATTTCATATTGCTTTTTCATGGTTTCCCCCCCCCAAAAAAAAGCAACTGCGCCACCCTTGCTGACAGTTGGGATCTTGAAGAACAAATAGAACCAATATCACCATCACTTTATAATTATCTGAAAATGATAAAAAAAAAATAGTTCTTTGTATATTATAAGCTCATAAATATATAAAGATGTGTTGATACAAGAGTAGAATTAATAATTTGTTCCACAAGAACAAATCTACATACCTTATTTTTTATATAATTATCTTTTTAGTAATAATATTTAAACAGGTTACTATATCATGCTTTATAGTATTATAAATCCTACATTTTAACCGTGATCCTAAATTTAACCACAGCAAATGGATCACTCATTATATTAATATTTTTTGCCCACATTTTACATTTTATAATATTTTCACCTGGGCTAAGTTTCAATTGAATAGGAAGAAGTGGGGCATAATATCCATCTATATGTTCCTTGGTTGGAAAATAATAAACAGGAAAACCTTGCGGAGTATATTTGTTTGGACTATTAACCCAAATATGTGAACAAGATACCCATACACATTTTGGTAACTTATTACCATTAGCAATTGAGCTTTTCTTCATATTTTCACGCAGGCTTGTAATCTCATGATCTGCAGAGGATGGAAGATCTTCAATATTCTCATATACAATAGGTAAAAAATTGGGAAGATTACGAACAGATAATAAAATTATCGGTGTTAAGGTATTAAAATACCAATTCTCTTTTCTAAATTGATCAAATATGGATGTATCAAATTTACAAAATACATTATTATTTTCATCATTATTAATCGTTGTATCATCATTACAATTAACTGTATTTACATGAGAAATCATATCGTAACCACGATTTTGGTCCATATAATACTTACTTTCAAAGACAACATACAGACCAGCAGGTTTAGTATTAGTTTTTGTAATGAAATTCATTGACAGTTGAGGATGCTGAGTTGAAATTGTTGACCTATTTCTTGAATAATATAAATATATAATTAAAAAGATCACAATTAAAAATATCATAAATATTATAATATATAAGGAATTTGATAGTGACATTATTATTTTATTTTATATAAAAAAATGTCTCTCACATCTAAACTAATAATGTATACTAATGATTATATTATATATAACGAAACAACATTCTTGTTGACTTAGTTGTGTTAGTTTTGATACGATGGTCATCTAGTCAATATGTGGGGTTACCTGCAGGGGTCACGACTATCCTCAGTTCTAATCTACACATGAATAATCTTCCATTTAGACCACCACACAGCTGAGTGGATACGAACATTGGATAGCGTCTTTCACCCTGTTACCCCTGTTTCATAGCAGTGCTGTCAGGGGCTGCTTCCTGGGGGTAGAAATAGGCCTGGTCTAGGACTGGTCCGCGGGGACACTAAATAGTCCCTAAATCATCTCAGGATATTTAGTATATATATATATATATATATATATATATATATATATATATATATATATATATATATATATATATATATATATATATATATATATATATGTCATACCTAGTAGCCAGAATGCACTTCTCAGCCTACTATGCAAGGCCCGATTTGCCTAATAAGCCAAGTTTTCCTGAATTAATATATTTTCTCTAATTTTTTTCTTATGAAATGATAAAGCTACCCATTTCATTATGTATGAGGTCAATTTTTTTTATTGGAGTTAAAATTAACGTAGATATATGACCGAACCTAACCAACCCTACCTAACATAACCTAACCTATCTCTATAGGTTAGGTTAGGTTAGGTAGCCGAAAAAGTTAGGTTAGGTTAGGTAGTCGAAAAACAATTAATTCATGAAAACTTGGCTTATTAGGCAAATCGGGCCTTGCATAGTAGGCTGAGAAGTGCGTTCTGGCTACTAGGTACGACATATATATATATATATATATATATATATATATATATATATATATATATATATATATATATATATATATATATATATATATATATATATATATATATATATATGTCGTACCTAATAGCCAGAACGCACTTCTCAGCCTACTATTCAAGGCCCGATTTGCCTAATAAGCCAAGTTTTCATGAATTAATGTTTTTTCGTCTACCTAACCTACCTAACCTAACCAAACCTAGCTTTTTTTGGCTACCTAACCTAACCTTACCTATAAATATAGGTTAGGTTAGGTTAGGTAGGGTTGGTTAGGTTCGGTCATATATCTACGTTAATTTTAACTCCAATAAAAAAAAATTGACCTCATACATAGAGAAAAGGGTTGCTTTATCATTTCATAAGAAAAAAATTATAGTAAATATATTAATTCAGGAAAACTTGGCTTATTAGGCAAATCGGGCCTTGAATAGTAGGCTGAGAAGTGAGTTCTGGCTACTAGGTACGACATATATATATATATATATATATATATGTCGTACCTAGTAGCCAGAACGCACTTCTCAGCCTACTATGCAAGGCCCGATTTGCCTAATAAGCCAAGTTTCCCTGAATTAATATATTTTCTCAAGTTTTTTTCTTATGAAATGATAAAGCTACCCATTTCATTATGTATGAGATCAATGTTTTTTTATTGGAGTTAAAATTAACGTAGAGATATGACCGAACCTAACCAACCCTACCTAACCTAACCTAACCTATCTTTATAGGTTAGATTAGGTTAGGTGGCCAAAAAAGTTAGGTTAGGTTAGGTTAGGTAGTCGAAAAATAATTAAATCATGAAAGTTTGGCTTATTAGGCAAATCGGGCCTTGCATAGTAGGCTGAGAAGTGCGTTCTGGCTACTAGGTACGACATATATATATATATATATATATATATATATATATATATATATATATTAAATTATTGTTGACTCGAGTTCCTTTTTTATCTGTGATATAAATGCTAAAATTATATTGATCTCATTTTCAATTACATCAGTTAGAATATTATCTCTGTGTGATGTTAATGTTTCACTAAAGGCTTCCTCAAGAACTGTTGGAGTATAATTCAACAAATGAAGGCAACCATAATTATGAACATGTTGAGCCACATTACATTTGATTTCATCTGTATGGAATGAGCTGTAAATAATCTGTGCATGACATAAACCATATGGATTCTGACAATTCAGTTGTTGATTAACATTATTAGATAATGGTGATGGTGGAGATGATGTTAGTTCAAGTTCAGATGGTGGTTGGGAAGAAGAAGGTAGTCTAGGATTATGAACAGGTTTTCGTGATGTAACTTTATATGGATTTTGGGAGTGAGTGGGTTTTAAGGTAATATTCCCTTGTAAGGTCAAATAATTGCGTACCAATGTATGTTGTTTATGTATAACTCCTCCACCATTAGCAATCCATATAATAGTTACAAATAGAGAGTGTAACATATCGAGAAGTAGACGACAATTACTTTGAGCTAAATAATTATGATATATTTTGAAGTCTTTGCTAGCTATTATTAAATTTTCTTTGCATTTAACTTTGATTCTATTTAGAGTATTACTTTCAATATTTTCAATATTTTCAGTACGTTGTATTAAAGATTGGGGATGAGAAAACACAATATCTTTAATTTTTTTGGTTTCAGCATGAGGTGAAAATAAATAATGAAGGAGCCTAAATGACATAATATAAAATTTCCCTGTTTCAGAAACCAGCAAACGATATGGATGTATTAGATAGGGAAAATATTTAATTATATTAAATACTTGGTGAATTTTATTGATCAAATCGCTCAATTGGGTTAAATATATTAAACGCTTAGAAATAGAAAATAAATCACACAAGCCCAAAATGGGACGAATTCCCAATAAATCATTATTATGATCTTTACTATCAATTGCACAATCATTAGTTCCTAGCTTCCACATATTATCAAACATTTCTACCGATCGACCATCTATAAGTCTAAATCTGTGAGAGGGATTTGCAACAAGGGAATTTAGATCATGTTCATTTAAGAGATAAAGTGGCGCAATATTATTCTTGAAACCACCTAAGAGTAAATCAGCTGTAATTTGGCCATTGGTTTCGTGAGAAAAAATATGATGAGGGCTAATGTATATTATCTGAATTTCTTTAGGTATAATTTTCTTTGAAAGATAAAGTGAATCTAATGACTGGCCCAGTAAACCTAGTGGCTTCATTTCACATAATACAGGATGTATATGGAGTATATTATCTTTTCCATAATATTGGAATGAAGAAAAATTTGAAAGTTTTAAACATAAATTTTGATTCATAACTAGAGTTAGGCCTAGTAAAAACTTGTCATTGATCTTATTATTATCAATTAGAAGATTTTTATTCATTTTTTTATAACCTATACCAATTTCTTTCTATGATTAAATAGTTGTTTTCTTTGTTTATTTGTGTATTTGCGATTTACCATAATTTTTCTGAAATAAATTCTAAATAGCCCACTGGTGTGAAGCTGGTACAACACACTAGTGTGTCTGGTGACTGGTACAACACACTAGTGTCTCTGGTGACTGGATCACTTATCAGTGATCTGTCTGGCTCCCCTGGTATAAATATACGAAAACAGAGCTGTGGTAAACACCTACAGTAACAGACCATGGTAAATTTATAGAAGAAAATTGAAAATATATTTTCAAAAATTATGGTAAATAAATAAATATATGCTTGTATTAGAATTTTTTCATTATATATGAAGTTATTCTTATTATAACAAAACAGGGTTCACATGAAAACCACATAGATATAGCAGACTGGATGATTCCATTTATTAAAAAATATTTTACAGATTGTCTGTCATATAAACCATAAAGGTATTTTTATGGTTAGGTATTTAGTAGTGTCAATATCGCAGCCTTACCTAAATATCTATATGACCAAACCTAAAATCAACCCTACCTAAATATGAACTGATTTAAAAAAAAAAAAATATATATATATATAGTTCAATTTAAAATGAACATATCATAGAATTTTTTAGCCTTTGAATATTCAAGAAAGGTACACCTAACACTTGTAAATGTAATTTTTCCTGTATTTATGAAACCATTGACCAGTCCTTGTTCAGTAGTTACTGTCCCGATAATCACTTCCGAACATGAGTATTGAATATCAATCTGACTTCCTGTTCGTTGGTTATCATTGACTATAACAGGATGTCCAAACATGTAATCACCACATTCATTATGGGTTAAAACATTAAATTTCCTAAGAGTATCATGTGAATATGCTGGATCTCTTAACAATGATAAACATAAATTTATATAAGTGTCTCGCTTTAGTGGAATAGTTGATCTCATATTCCAGCAATCTTCCAACTTGGAGATGATATAAATTTTCCTTTTACCATGAATACCATGGACACTGATAAGCATGTCCACCACTTTCTTCACTCGCTCATTAATTAAAAGTTCAAAAAATTTATCATCAAAAGTGGGATTTTTCTTGATAATTTTAGGGGTTTTGTTGATTTTGTTGATTTTGGAGGACGATACCATGATGATTATTGCTAGAATATCCTCCTGAAAAAAACATGAAAATAACATGTTTAGAAAATAGATCTAAATGGGACCAAACCATACTATTCATGTCATATATACACCAATTCCATTCCATTTTAGTTTGACTGAAATAACTACTTGCCTTTTAGTGCCACTAGTTATCCTTGTGATGAGTCTAGGAACCTTAATGGTTATATCTTGGTACAGAACCCATATTTAATATCTTTGGAAAAAATAAAATATATATAATATTATTCAAAAGTACATAATGTTATTACACAATCTTTATCTTGCGATTATATCAATTAAAATAGTATATTTATAAATAAAAAAGAATATCCTGACAGAATACGTCTACATCCCGGAGAAGTAAAGTCTATAGATTTCACTTATTCTGTTATTTATTCGTTGTTAATCAAAAAACCCATTTCAAATTTTAATTTCAAACACTTGACATGAAGGTAGACTTGGAGGTTTATGTGTACTAGCATGTTTTTAATTTATCTTTATATACATTATCTTCCATACATGATCATTTGGACTGCATACCATACCCGTTTCTTGTTCAAAAATTCCCACACATGAGTTTCGGATATGTATGGTGCCACAACTACTGATTTTGACCATACCAAAATTGGATTGATAAGCTTGTATTCCATTTTCTAAATTAGGACTGAACTGAATCTTATACTCTTGAAATGTTTGTTTTAAAAGTTGGAAAGTATTTCCTCCTCCAAAAGCATGTCTCTCACTATTTGACTGGCCAATTAAGTAAATATCAGTGTAACTGTTGTCATAAAAAATATCACCTCGAAAAGTATCTCCGGGTAGGTGGAAACACTCTGGCTGCAAACATTAATCATTCTAAAATACCACTTACAAAATTTTTGTATAAACTCGTCACTTCTTATAACTTCCATTTTATGTTCTACCGGGGAAAGAACACCACATACAAATTTGTTTTTTTCATTAACAGTTCGAATAGAAGTTTTAGGAACATCATCACATAAGACAGGTTGTTTTTTTTCATTATTTGTTTGAGTAAAAGTTTTAATTTCACTCTCTTCTGTCTGATACTGTAATAGTGTACTTATATGTGAATCACATTGACATTGTACTGTTCCTAAATTTGTACGTTCTGCAGTACCCATAAAACTACATTGTTTAGGATTTTTAATTATATTCTTGGTTTCACCAGTTGTATATTGAATAAAACTTGGATTGGAGCATAAAATGATGTTCGTATTTGAGGGTATTGAGAGTTGGATAGCACTTGTAATTTCGGTTTGGGGTTTTGAATGTGCTCTTCCTTGTTCAGTTGAATATCCGATACCTATTTTACCATGCTGCTTTGTCCAAAACTCTTTTACAGCTATTACCAATTCCATTTTCTTAGCAAAAGGCATTGATGGTACTTGATTTTTATAGAGGTAGTTAAAAAGATTTTGGGCAGTAAGACGTCGATAAGAAAACAAGCGTTTCAAGTCTGAAGTATATAATAAAATTATATTTAGGGCTTCTTGAGAACTTTTAGGTGAAAGGCGATGATTACCTGTTGATGTCTGAGCCAGACATCTAATATCTTCAGGGCTCAGTGTTTTTAACAAATCACGTACATTGGCTTCATAAGGGGAATTTATGAGGTTCATAACATATAGGAAGGAATACAACACTAAGAATGGAGATAAATAATATAAAAGTTTATTTATTTACTTACTTCTTTATTTATTATATAAATATATAGAAAGTACATTAATGTACATACTAAAACTGAATGTAGCTTCCAAAAAATATAATTGAGTCAATGTCGCTATGTAGAGCGACACACACAGGACACTGTCTCTGACCACACCCTTGTCGAGTCCACTTCCTCCACACCTATCGCACTGTAATAATCCATTCCGTGTCCAATCATAGTAAGAGTCACTCACCACTGATAATTGTACTTTTGACCAGAAGAGGGCGCCTTCTTTTCCCATACTTGTGGGTGACGGCTCATAGATAGCAGCGCTGCCATCGCTTCTCCATTCTCTGTGGAGGCGTCGGGTCCATAACACAATTACAATGAGAGCCATATTTATAAATACGTGAAATAGAAATACTCACTCATTGTTAACAAAATTTATTTAGGGTTGGGGTTTGAATAGGGTAGTATCATCATATCTTTGTCTCAAATTTCCCAAATAATAGGTAATTGGGATTAACATAGTAGTATATCAAAAGGCCCTTCTTACAATAATGTCAGTCCAAAAATTAAAACTCTTTATTGAGGATTAAGTTATTATATCTTAGCCAATAGCCAAGACTACCTACCATGCTACCTACCACCAAAGTACAGCTCACCACCCATATATTTTCCTTCAATGTTGGAATGATTGGAATTACCAATTTAAAATTTCAAGTCATATATACGATATATATGGGAATTTAGGGGATATTACAAAAAAAAACATACCAATTTAAAAACACCATGTAAAATAATTATAACATTTAAAATTGTGAAAACAATTGTTAATATAATGAAAAATTTCTTAACAAATAATGATATCGTTTTCTTCGTGTGTGTAATACCTATATAAATGGTCCCATTTGTAACATATTTACTGTCATTTATATTTAAACTATTATCAAGGATTGTAATGTTATATTTTTCATATAACCAACACATTATGACATTCAAATTATCTTGTAAATTATTACACACCTGAGTTTCGTTATTGATACCTCCTACTATTATAGACAAGTGATTCCAACATAGTAGTATATTTTTATAATCCCACAATACAGAAAATTTCATATATTTAACAGGAGTCCTAATCATATATGCATCTTTAATAAAAGATAAATTTTGTACATTTTCATTATAACTTTGTACATTTTCATTATTATAATAACGGCATTCTATTAAAATTGACGCTAAGTTAGTTATGTTTATTTGGTTTGGAAGTATAATAGATGAATTTCGTCCTATTAGTATATATACCTGTATAGTGTCTTTAAAGTTTAACTGGAACTCGAACCATTCTTGTTGTGATAGTAAATCATATATATTGAAAAGTTCTTCATGTTTATATTTAATTTGCTCATCACCTCTATCAAACCAGTATTTAATTGAATCTTTCAATACTATAACTTCATTGCAATCATACTCTTGATTCATTGGAATTACTGGAATAATTAATAATAATAATAATAATATTAATATTAATAATAATAATAAAAGGGTTGGAACCATTTTCAAGCCGCAAAATAAACTAAAAATAATATAACATTAAAGCTTGTTTTTATATTTTAATCTTTCAACATTTAGTAAAAAATATATGGTTATGGATGTCATTATTAACAATCAAGGAAATCAGCAACCAAAAGCAGATCTAGAGCAATATTATTTTCAATTGGAAATTCAGGATCAGTGGTAATCTCATTTTTCTTGAATTGAGTATTGTAGGTGAAATATGTACACGCTTTTTGAAGAAGATATGATCTGAAGAAATAAAATAAAAAAATAAAAGTATTATAATTATTTATTTATTATATACAGTTTATATGTTTCTCTAAATATAACAGTTTATATAATAACACTTTGTTCTAACAGCTTTATACTTACGGAATTGTTTTAAAATGGATTTCATTTTTTTCATTTTCAATACACGTTGTTGAACTTGACATCATAGCTTGAATTAAATTTGAGGTGAAGGCATCTTTCCTTTTAATGATGAATTCATGGTCATCACAAGATATTAACTTGATGTATGTGGAATTAGGACCTTCACATCCACCATAGAAAATCTGGTAATATTGTGTTAGTGTTTTTTATCTTCAAAAAACATTCAATCCTATTTTACATCATCTCATCATGATAAAACTCAATATTGTGGAGGTTTCTCTACATTTAAGTTATCATTTTTCATAGCTAACCAAATTTCTTCGGAATGGGGTTTACTTGGTTGAAAAAATTCATTTACAAGAAATTTAAGAAATATTTGAGCATCCTCAGTAACCCACATATTACAACAATTGTTTGCATAAACATAATATATGTGAACATATACCAAACAATTATTATACTTAATTCTTGCTGTTATGGTGGAATACCAACCATAATAAATGAAATAATTATATATCCGGTCCATATGGTCATATTTAATAAAATCTTGAAATCCGGATTCGGATAATTCTTCTTTAGTGAATGTACATTTTTCTAAGC
>NW_027189140.1:3534352-3551852 GCF_040958095.1 Procambarus clarkii
CACACACACACAGCTCCTCCCCTCAGTCACTCTTTGACATCCGGCACCCACAAGCATATATACACACTTGGTTATTTAAATCTAGATAAGGCAACACTATTTTATATCATATAGACGTCTAATGTATAAAAAAAATACATTTGAAATTAACTAGAAAGTTGGAAGTTTATGAAGAATGGTATATAAACCAGCAAAAGATTAAACATGAATACACCCAACAGGAATAATTTTTTGTGACATATTAACACGGAATCATGTGACGAAGGGAATTACTTTCGTATTTTTAGTGATATTGATGACCAATGATAATATTGTTTAAGAACCCGAAATCCCCATCTCTTAACTGACATCATTCAAACCGGGAAAAAAGATGAAATTGTAACGTTTATCAATCAAGATGAAGGTTTATTACCAAAAGCAGCAGCAACACCACCACCACCACCACCACCACCACCCCTACTTAAAAACATTGGTTCACCATCTTAGTATAATGTTTGTTTCTATAATAAAAATCAAGCCCCTCTTTTATATATATATATATATATAAAATGTATAAAAAAAAATCCCAAAATCAATCCTTAAAATGGATTCTGACCTATCACACCTACCATCACCATCACTACCACAATCACCACCGACACCGACTCCGCCACAATCACCACTGCAACCGACACCGCAACAATCACCACTGCAACCGACACCGCAACAATCACCACTGCAACCGACACCGCAACAATCGCCACTGCAACCGACACCGCAACAATCACCACTGCAACCTGCACCGCAACAATCGCCACTGCAACCGACACCGCAACAATCACCACTGCAACCGGCACCGCAACAATCGCCACTGCCACCATTCAAAGAAGATAATACTGAAAATTTAATGATTGTGGAGGATCAAACAAACATATTTATTAATAATCAAAATGATGAAGAAGAAAAACGAAAATATGTTCAATTTATACAAGAAAAAGTTTCAAATTATAAAAACAACTTTCATAATTCCAATTCACCTTTCAAATTAGCTTTTATGATCATTAATAATATGGTTATCCCGTATTATAATTCTTCAAAATGTCCAAATAAAATTTCAGATGCAATTTACAAACAACTTATTTTAATGCTCAATGAGCAAATTTTTCATGATGCATTGATTAATTATTATAAAGAAAATCCTATTCATCTATCACCAAATTGGAAAATTGACACCACAAATTTAAATAATTTACAGTTGTATTATTTGTATCACATGTTAATACAATCTGGTTATGATATTGAATATAGCAATTCACATTTATTCTCCATATAATTAAATTGACAAATAAGTATTTTAATAATAAGTAGTATAGAAATGATATATTTTTTTTTTAATATAATTTTTTAATATTAATTTTTTAATTCTTATTGTAAATATTATTTAAAGAAAAGTATCACTACAGAGAGTATATCAATTCGAGTTGGATATATGTGGTACCTAGTAGCCAGAACGGACTTCTCAGCCTACTATGTAAGGCCTGATTTGCCTAATAAGCCAAGTTTTCACGAATTTATATGTTTTCTCTAATTTTTTTCTTATGAAATGATAAAGCTACCCATTTCATTATGTATGAGTTAAAAAAAAAATAATTGGTAGATATATGACCGAACCTAACCAACCCTACATAACCTAACCTAACATAGGTTAGGTTAGGTTAATATAATATATGTTAAGTAACGGCCTATTGAATGAATCTCAATCATCAACTCCCCACTGTATGATATATGACTCACGCCGTTTACCCGCGCTTCTTTGAATTTCTTCACTTTGACATTCCGAGCACTGGGCAGAAATCACATTACATCAACATCTATCTTTGACCATCGCATTGCTTTGCTTTGTTTTAATTAGACAGTCGGATTTCCCTGGTCCATGCCACTTTTGAGTTGATTACTATATATGATGGTCAATGTTGGAAACTAGTTTAACAAACAATTTAGTTATCATCGAACCTATATCCAATATTTGCATTATGAATTTCAATTGTGATGATGCTGGGTACCCATCCATCTTCAGTAGAACCCATCCAGAACCATTTTGGGTTTATGAGGTATGTTTTTCATATCTTTTTTTTTTGGGGGGGGGGACACTAGTACTAGTTTCATTTAGTCTTTTTCATTCCCAACCAACTTTCAGTTCAGTCAAACTTCTCGTATCCTAAAACAAAAACAAAAATAAATTAATAATGAACCTTGATATTTAGCACGTGCATTTTAACTAACATAAATAAATTTGAAGAAATAATGTACTATTAACTCATCACCTCTATTTTTCTCTTAATTTCAATTGCATCATCTTTATTAATGAAGGTGTATTATTATTCATATATATTGGTGGTTCTATACCAAAAACTGCCTTGTAAGGCGATACGCCAATTCCACGTGAATATGCTGTGTTTTTGGTGAATTGCACAAAGGGAAGTCCAGCTGACCAATCTCGCGTTTGATTCTCACACATCCAACTGCCAAGCATTTTGATTACATTTTCTTTTGTACATTCAATGCTCCCTTGGCTCTGTGGATGACGAGGTTTGCTATTAATGAGGAGCATGTTGGGCCACATTTCGTTTTTTAGCTCTTGAATCACCTCTGCCACAAATTCACGGCCGTTATCGCTCTGCAGAATTCGTGGGGCTCCCAAGAGAGCAAATATATCGAGTAAGTGGCGTACCACTTCAATCGCCCGTTTACTGCAAAGAGCTCGTAAAACCGAAAACTTTGTTAAATGATCCTGATAATGTAAAATATATTTATACACACATCCTCCTTCTTTTTGCATATTTATTAAGTCCATTTGTCCTCGCTCCGCAAAACTGGTCGATACAATGGGCCGTCTTACCCCCTTTTTTCGTCGAGGAAGTCGTTTCAAATTGCATATGTGGCAGAGTGAAATAAAGAGTTTCACCGATTGTTGAGTGACGTTAGCGATAGTTTTACTTGCTTCAAAATAAGTTCTTTTTTCTCCTCCGTGACAAACTGCTCTGTGTGCATCATAAATCGTATCATACAATTGCCCTTGATGTATGAAACGACGACACATCCGGCCAGGATCAGCTGTTGTTGTTCCTGTTGTTGTGGTTGTTGTTGTTGTTACAGCCGTAGTAGAATGACGATTGTCACTGGTCAGTTTACGCTTGGTCCCCCGCTTCATTCTTCGTTCAGTTTCGTCGATGGTTACTAAGACGTCATCCCCAAATAGATTTTTGACATCATATCGAGACAATAGATCATATTCATGAGAAGATTTCCAATTCAGTTTCAATTTAGCATTTTTGACTTCCTCGATGTATTGGGCTAATTTTTCTCGAGTAAAAATTTTCCGGCTTCCATGCCCACCTTTTTCCAACATTTGGCTAATTTTTAATTCAAATTCATGTTTGCTGCAAAATTCTTCGTTTTTCTTTTGCTTTGATATCATCCTATCACTATTTTAATTTTATTTCAATATGTTTATTATATAACCACCAAGTTTTTTTTTTTTTTACAAATCGCCTAGAACACTAGTGATGATAATGGAATTTGAATTGAAAAGAAGAGTTTGAAGCCTTTACTGTAAACCTGAAGAATCTCGAAATATAAATAAAAAAATATATATATATATATATAATGCCATGCCTATTAAATATATAATATGGTCAGACGGATTTAATAAATTTACCATTCATTAATTACATACCAAAATGAGTGGACAACATAGCATGAAAACATTAGAAGGTTTAAATTTCAAAATAAATTTAAACATTTTAAAACGAAATGGGTTTTATTATAACAAACAAGAAAATCTATGGAAATGTATAAAGTGTCATTTGTCACTTACATTCAATATAAATAGTAATGCAATTGTATATCCAGAACATAATTGTACATTTATTTCACAAATTAAAACACATATCAGAATGTTTAACAACATTTTTTTTTGAAGTTTGAAAGTGCACGTCTAGACACATTTAACAATTGGAAATTCCCATGGATTTCCCCTCTAAATTTAGCTAGGGATGGATTTTTTTATCTTAAAAGAAACGATGCATGTGCATGTATTTTCTGCAATACAGTTATCAAGAACTGGCAAATAAACGATATTCCACATAATAAACATAGACAAAGAGCCCCTTATTGTCCATTTATCATGGGAAAACCCGTTGGTAATGTCCCTTTAGAGTTATGTGAAGTTATTCTGCAATCCAATTTAGTCCTCTCATTGTCACCTCATTGTCCCAGTGTCGATCGAACATATGAAGATTGTAAAAATCGCCTGGAAAGTTTTAGCACATGGCCACTTACATTACCAAACTCAGAAGATCTAAGTTCAGCTGGATTCTTTTATACAGGTCTTAGTGATCATGTGAAATGTGCTTTTTGTAATCTTGGGCTATGGAATTTTGACATTTCTGACAAGCCTCTACTTCTTCATATTCAATGGAATCCGGAATGTAGCTTTCTGAAAAGTTTCATGGATTTATCCTCGAACAAAATTGAGATTACAATACGAAAATTTCGAGAGGTATCTGTAAATGATAAAAAAAATCTAATTCAATCTTTAATTGAAGGAATGGATACCATATGCCAAACCATTTACCATGATAATATACCTCGAGATATTATACATAGTATTGTAAAAGAAACTATAGAAAAAAAAGAATTTGCAGTATTGTTTTCATATATTTTATTTCGGTATAAATGTCAGGAAAAACACTTTGGGAAAAATTTGGTAAAAAATTTTCCTCAAATAATAAAAGATATGGAAACTACCACAACCCAAACAACACCCCCACCATCACCCTACCCAAACCCCACCAAAACAACAACCCCCACAACAACCCAAACCCCACCAACACAACAACCCCCACAACAACCCAAACAATAACCCAAACCCCACCAACACAACAACCCCCACAACAACCCAAACAATAACCCAAACACTGCCACCACCACCACCACCACCCTCCCAAAACCCAACCAACACAACAACCCAAACACTGCCACCACCACCACCACCCTCCCAAAACCCTACCAACACAACAACCAAAACACTGCCACCACCACCCTCCCAAAACCCAACCAACACAACAACCCAAACACTGCCACCACCACCACCACCCTCCCAAAACCCTACCAACACAACAACCAAAACACTGCCACCACCACCCTCCCAAAACCCAACCAACACAACAACCCAAACACTGCCACCACCACCACCACCCTCCCCAAACCCCACCAACACAACAACCCCACCACAACTTTTATAATCACCCACACCCACAATATACACACCCTAATCTCACCACCACCCCAACAACCTTACCACACCACCACCACCACTCCCTACTACACATTACTGAATATAATCCATGTTCCGTTAGAATACAAAAAATATATAAATTATTATATAAACACCATTCATTTTTAGATACAAAATAGTCAGTATGTCATCTCAGTATTGTAAAGAAACTGATTTTTATTACATCAATGTTTTAGCACAGACGAAAAAGTTATATTAAAAAAATGTAAAATCCTAATGTTACATTCTCCATCATACTTTTATATTTCGTATCTTAATAATAAAAGTTATCGACATAAATGGAATGATAAAACGAAAATGTTATTATTTTTGAAAATTCGTCCCCCATGAGTCAAGCCGAATATGTTAATTTATATCAACATATGTTTGGTAATGGAAATACAATAGAGGGGGAGTATACACTTCCTCGTGGTCAACCTGAAAAAATTTATCAAAAGATTCCGATAATTACCCAAATTAGAGAGTTTATGGAAGAAACACATTGTTTTCATTTAGATTTTATACCAATTATTAAAAGAATTAAATTGGGGATGATTCATAATAACCAATATGATTTACCAATGATATCAGAGGAATGGATAGCACTGAATGGTAAAACCTATCAGTGTGATTATAGTATTTTAATTGAAACTGAAAATGCAAATAATTTAATTCAATTTACGCACTCTCGGTCTCGATGTTTAAATTGGATACTTGGAACTTTAGGATGTATTTTCAACCTAAATGATAAGAAGACCAACAACCGTGCAATTAAGAATTATATGCATCGTTTTCCTTTCAGTCATCGCTTAGATGAAGAAAAAATTGCCTGTTATTTCCCACTTGAAGAAGCCCTAATACATATAAACAGCCATCGACTCAAAACACTAATACCCTTCAATAGTGAATCATTAATTAAAACTATAATTAAAAAAATAAAAGAAAATCGTTAAATAAAATGGCACATCCTCATCTTTCAACAACAACAACAACGGCTTCAGGCGAGAATCATCAACAACTTCCTCAGTTACTACCTCAACCTCATGTTATGGATTTGAGAATAGCTAACAGAGTACATGAAGAATCTTATTGGAATCCAATACCAACCACATTAACAACTCCCGCAATTAATGAGACACATGATAATAAGGAAATATCACAGGAAAAAATGAATGTCGTTAAGAAAAAAACAAATTGGTCCCTTTCTATTATGTATCTGTCTTTTTTGGTTGGTTTATTAGCCACCTTTTATCTTTTGGGAACAAATATTTCCAAATCATTAATGTCATTAGTAATTGCTATTATGGCTCTTTTATTAATTACATTTATCTTAACTTACCATCAATATCAATATAAATCAATTGTTTCTTATGCCCAAAAAATCGTTCCTCCAGCTAAACAGCTTATACATCTATTAAATTATTAAATTATAATTAAATATCATAGTCATTTTATTATTTTTCTCCTATATAAAAAAGAACAAAAAAGATATGTTCGGTAATAAAATATTCACATATTTTATACTTATTATATTAGTTATCTTATGTTTGTTTATTACAATAACATCTGTTATGAATGTATATGATAAAATACCATTTATGGATTCAGTTAAATCTGATGATCACATGAAATATGTTATGGGGTCACATCATGCCATAGCTGGACTAATTGCAGTAATTCTCGTGATTTTTACAACGATTAATACATATAAAATTATAAACCATGAAGAAAGAGACCAAATGAATTTTGAAGCACAGTAAATTTAATAAAGTATTCGAAAAAAATTGTTGTAATGTATGACACTTACCAAGTCATAGAAACAGGTGCTTGCTTTATTTTTTTAATACAAGTGTAATCAATACTGATCATAAAATGACATAAATTTTTTTATTATAATCATAAAAACCTACAGTGTGTGTGTGTGTGTGTGTGTGTGGGTGTGTGTGTGTGTGTGTGTGTGTGTGTGTGTGTGTGTGTGTGTGGGTGTGTGTGTGTGTGTGTGTGTGTGTGTGTGTGTGTGTGTGTGTGTGTGTGTGTGTGTGTTGTAAAAAGAAATATATTAAATTTGATATATACAAAATTCATATTCTATAATGTTTACATTTTCTAAGATCTAACTGTACATTTATTAATTGAAGGTGGTGGTATGCCTAATATAATAATAATAATAATAATAAAAACTCTGGGAGAATGGTAATTCGAATGTAAGTTACAAGTTACTAAAGAGATATTCATCAAATCCTTATTCTCAATAATGGATCCTAAGTGAGTGGGTAAAACGACACATACAGAGGATGAAACAAACAACGGGTAGGTCTCCTGAAACCCATTTAAACCTATTACAAAAAACAATAACAACCACCAAAATAAATATATATATATATATATATATATATATATATATATATATATATATATATATATATATATATATATATATATATATATATATATATATATATATATATATGTCGTGCCTGGTTGCCAGAACGTTGTATTTGGCCTGCAGTGCAAGGCCCGATTTGCCTGATGGGTCGAGTTTTCATGAATTTATATTTTTTTCAATTTTTTTTTCTTGTGAAGTGATGAATCTGTCGATTTCATTATGTATGGGTTGATTATTGGAAATTTGAGTTAAAACTAACATAGATATATGACCGAACCTAACCTAGCCCCTAACCTAATTAACTTGTGTATGGTGAAATGGACAGATTTATCACTTCATAGAGGAAAATTGGAAAAATATATAGATTCAGGGGGAACTTGCCTCGTTGGGCAGGTCGGGCCTAGCATAGTGGTCCAGGTGTGGCTTTCTGGCTGCTACATATGTCTATTATTTTTTTTTTATAATAGGCTAAACGAAACCTCTCAATGTTCAATAATTTTTAGCCATTTATTAAAAAAATTGTGAGAAGGACTCTCTCGACGCCTCACCCTGCCACAGTGGGTCGTCTCTCCGTTCTGTCTCTGTGTCGGATCAGGGACGGATCCTAGCCCGCCTTTTGAGTTCGAATCTCCGTTTTCGGCGACCCACCTTAACACCCCCCCTCCCCTCACCCATCCAGAGCCCAACCCCACCCCTTACCCCCCCAAGTCCGCGTCTCTGCGTTAGCAGCTGGAGTGCTGGTGGAGGTGGTGACAGTGGCACCGCTGTCGTTAGCAGCTGGAGTGCTGGTGGAGGTGGAGGTGGTGACAGTGGCACCGCTGTCGTTAGCAGCTGGAGTGCTGGTGGAGGTGGAGGTGGTGACAGTGGCACCGCTGTCGTTAGCAGCTGGAGTGCTGGTGGAGGTGGAGGTGGTGACAGTGGCACCGCTGTCGTTAGCAGCTGGAGTGCTGGTGGAGGTGGAGGTGGTGACAGTGGCACCGCTGTCGTTAGCAGCTGGAGTGCTGGTGGAGGTGGAGGTGGTGACAGTGGCACCGCTGTCGTTAGCAGCTGGAGTGCTGGTGGAGGTGGAGGTGGTGACAGTGGCACTGCTGTCGTTAGCAGCTGGAGTGCTGGTGGAGGTGGTGACAGTGGCACCGCTGTCGTTAGCAGCTGGAGTGCTGATGGAGGTGGAGGTGGTGACAGTGGCACCGCTGTCGTTAGCAGCTGGAGTGCTGGTGGAGGTGGTGACAGTGGCACGTGCTGTTGGGAGGGTGGCACTGACATCTTCTGATTGTGGAGAGATGGTGTCGCTGTTTGTGGATTGGATTCTCATCCACATTAAAAATAAAATAATTAGTAAACATATACCAACAACAAATATATAAATGTTCATTTTTTTTATAATAACCAAAACAAAAAAAATATTAGAGGGTAATTCATAAAAAATAAAAAACAACAACTAAGTATTTTGGGTAATTGCCAATAAACAAACATTATATTAAATTATTAATATAATTGAAAAGTTTTAATTATAATATAAATTACCATATACATCCTTGTGTTTTAGGTGGGGTATACAAATTTACATACTGATTAAATGACATTGAATCGCACAAATCTTGTGGTATATGATGTACATCATTAGGAGGTTCTATTTGGAAGTTGGGGATGGATGTATCTGCTTTTATAGTTTTATCAACAACTTGAAGATATTCAGAAGGATCTCGTATTTGTACTAAATAATTAGGTTGAAGAGTTGTAATGTTGTTTCCCGGTGTTACTTCAAATTTCCTAAATACCCCAACACTGCGATTCATAATATTTTGCAAATGGGCAATGGTATTTTTTAATACTAACATCTCATTAGAACATAGGCTCTTGAGAGTAACAAAACCGATTTGATCTGAATATACTACATTAGGCGATGCTATTTCAAGAATATTTGTGCCATTTTCGGGATAGTCTGAAAATATATCTATACCATTGGGTTTTTCACCTACAAGATTATGATTGATATCGAGTATTTTTGAGGGAGACATTCCAATGGCAATATCAAAAATAGAATAATTAACATTATTTATATCAACAGGTTTATTCAGGTCATCATTAAACTCTGAAAAGTAATTTTTCAAATTGTCTATATTTGCTTTTAAATTCTTACGAAACATTTCCGAATCATTAATATGTTTCTCCATAGCAATATCAGCGAGATCAGGAGAAGTGGTAGTATTTAAGTCAGGAAAACTGTCTGGTTTAATAGGATCTCCAGGTTTGAGATTTGTATTAGGTGTCATGGTATGTGCTGTATTTACAAATCGTTTATGAGGTGGATATTTAGTACCATCTTTAAGTCCTCGTTTCAATTTTTCACAGGCTGTAGTTGATTTAGGTTCAGTACTGTCAGTAAACACGGCTTTCCCTTTATTATTAATGATGAGAATATTATGTGGAGTAGTGATACACTCATTATTGAGTGGAGGGTATTTTTTAAGATCTTCCGGATTATTCGAGAGGGCAACCGCTATGGCTAGAAAATCATGTATTCGATGTGTGGACAAGGGTTCATAACAAGCAAAATTGGTTCGATTCAAATATAATCTACTTCCATCATTATCTGTTATAGTTTTCACTTGTAAACGTCGCTGTGATTGAATTAGTTGTGAATAATTTATGTTTAAAACTGAATTTACATCAAAAATTTTTAGTAAAACTAAATTTTCTTCACCTTTAGCTGCTTTAACAAATTTATGAGGTGGAGAAGTTATTAATTTATTCTTGTCAGTTGGTATAGGCTCACCTTTGTAATAACCATTATCAAGAGAAGCAGGGAGAGCCTTCATAAACTTTTCATAACATTCCAATTGGTCTTTAATGTTATTATTATTGCAAGGAACAGTTTCCTCTGTATCAACCCAAATTACTTTAACCCCCTGATCTATGAGATTTGATGGCATAGCTAACATCTGTAAAAAGATTTTTGAATCAGGGATTAGAATATTACCTGGATGAAAAGATATATTCATAGCATTTTGCATGTTAGGATAGACTTTTTGATTAACATTATAACATGTTAAGACATGAGCCATTGGTCCTAAATTATAAGTTTTATGAGGCCCAGTTTTGTTGGAACAAAATGAGTCTTTAAAATCTTTCACCACGTCTGTTGATAACAAACCCATTTTTAGATATAAATAGGGTGGACATATAGCAGACAAACTTTTATAAATATTATGTACTGGTTTTTCCCGTGCTTTTCTATACAAATCTTCAATTTGTTGTAAATGATAATCTTTTTCTTCATATTTTAGGTCAGGAAATAGAGCATGAATACAAACACATTTAGAAGAATTACCTATCATATTTAACTGTTGACCCAAAGCTTTTATGAAAGAAGCACGTTGGTTAGGGTCACTGATATATCTAGTCATATCTTGAATTTTGGAAAGAACTTCAGATATTTCTGGATTAACTTTTGGATTGGCCATTATTGATGTTATTGATGAATTCGGAGTTAGACCAACTACTGATTGTTGTGTTATGGTGTTTGTTTGTTGGTTTTGTGCTGGTGGTGTTGGTGGTGGGTTTGATGGTGGGTTTGGTGATTGTACAGGATTGGTTGTATTTGGAATCCCTACAGGACTATTCATATTTTCATATATTTTTTATTATAAACTAAAATAAAAAGGTAAATAAATGTCTTCATCTTTACCTCAATCACCGACATCATCACTTTCAATAAAAAATCCCATAGTTAATTCTGATGTCATTAATATCATTTCTAAAATTAATGATGATTCACCCCAACATAATTTAATTAGAACGATGATTAGAGAACAAATAAATATGATAGGTACTCAATGTATTTGTAAACATGCAATTTTACCTAATGTAAAAACAGAAGATAAAGATTATTATTTACTTCAACTTGAACAACTCTATATGAAAGCCCAAGAAAAATTATCCAAATCCAATACCTATATAAGTTTATCTGCCATATGCCAACCATGTTTGTATGTGAAAATGGGTTTAATCTTTCGGGAAACTTTAAATGATTTTCATTATAATGAAATGTGTCATAATAACATTGGAATACACACCTATAATTTAGGATATTTCTGGCATGGTCTATCTAGTTTCGGTATTAATTACAAAATTTATCCCCAAATTAAACAAACACAGAACATATCTTTCTTCCCTGGTAATGTTATCTTTCCCAATCCCAACATTTTGTTACAAATTTTACCTATGCCATCAAATCTCATAGATCAAAATATTAAAATTGTTTGGGTTAACACTAAAGAAATAATAGACGAAATAAATGAAATAAATGTTGACGATTTAACTAAAATTTATACAAAATTTGTAGAAAGTCTCCCATATCCTTTGGAAAACGGTTACTATAAACGTCCATTAAAAAACGAACAATGGAATGATAATGAAAAGGGAATAAGCGCTCCTCCTTCTTCACGATTTATTAAAGTTATAAAAAATGATGATTTTAATTCAGTGGATTTAAAAATCTTTGATATTAACAATATAATGAGTATTTATTATGCTCAGTTAATTAAATCTCAGCAACGGCTCTTACAAATAAGAAATAATCGATTGTCATACTGTGAACCATTATCGACACATAGGACTCATGATTATATAGCTATAGCAATTGCTCTTTCTGACTCCCTCGATGATCTTAAAGAATTACCGCCTCTCAATGGTCGATGTATCTTCACGATGCATAACATTCTTATTGTTAACAGACAAGGAAGAGCTATTTTTACTACAACTACTACCAAAAATCAATCCACTGAATGTATACAATTAAAACGAGCTCTTAAACCTAAAATATCCACCCAAACCAATACCAGTTCACCCAATGTATTATAACAGCTCAAAAATCCTGTTAGACCTATAGATATTCATCCCCCTTCTTTTATACATGAGACTAAATTTTCTTATCTGTCTCATATTGCAACTGAGAAACCTATGGTTAAAACGTATCAAAGTCATTTAACTTCAAATACTGATAATTTAAAACGGTATTTCAATACATTTAATGATGATCTAAATGTGGATGTGGTAAATAACATTAATGATGTTTCCATTCTCGATATTGCAATGGGAATGTACCCTAGTAAAATATTAGATATTAACTTGAAACCGGAAAAAAATTCAAATATTGATATTTCCACTGACGAATCCAATGGAGAATGTATGATTAGGATATTAGAAACAACCCCTCCTAATACTGCTTATTCATCTCATATAGGATTCATTTCCCTTACAAATATATGCAGTAATGAAAAATTAGTTTTAAAGAATATGGCAACATTTTTACCAAATATATTAGCTCGAGATACTGGCACAAACTTCATTTCTAAAAATTCTCTAGGGAATATTACCCATAATATAAATTTTTTGGCTGAAATGAAAGATCACAACGAGTTTATTGAGTCCATAAAACAACCAAATTAACAAGGTAAAATAAAATAAAAAAAATGACTTCAAAATCAACCTTGGATATTATTAATCTTAATGATGCCCTTAAAAATAAAAAAATATAAAAAAGCTTTTCAAATTTATTTAGACTTTGAAAAATCTATTCTAAAAACACTCTTTGTAAATGAAATTAAAATTATACCCGAAAATGAAAATAGTCCAGAGAGACTAAACCCATTTCCTTTGATAATATGTTCAACGCTGTTCAAATTAGCATTACAAGAAGATAAGAAAAATGATATGAAAGAATTTAAACCGAAAGAAAATCTTCAAAAATTAAATGAATTCTTTAAAAATACCGATAATATTGACCAAATAGTAGGTTCATCCCTCATTAACGATCTATTAACCAACCTTATACATTGTGCAATCAATGAACTTGAAAACGAAAATATGGATGAACCCAATCTCATGGACAGAATTTTTGGTGTATATAAATTATTTGAACAGTTTCTATTTGCCCTTGAACGTAGTCATCTTTATACACCATTTTCAATCTACACTCAATTGATTTACCTTTGTTTTCTGTTATGCAAACGCATGAATGAACTCATAAAAAGTTGTGTAAATATGAATACAATCTCTAATTCAAAAATAAATGAAATTCAAAACACATTTCAAAATAATGTAAACCAATTGGAAAACAATAATAAATTTTGTATACAACAGTTACATGAACATTATCAATGGCAACTAAAAAACTCTCAAGAAATTTATAAAAACAACATTGAAGAAATTTACAGAAAAACAGAGGAAAGTAAAAATGAATTATGGAAAAGGGTTAACCTTTCAACTATTGACACTATACATGAACAAGAATTAATGTTAAATAACCAACTTGAATTAATAGAAAAAATCATATCCGAAATAAAAACGTATGGAATGAATGATGAATTAACACAAGATGACTAACGATCATTGAGTCCTAGGGTTACAAACCAATTGCTCTTTGACCATTCCAATGTCAGCTGAACACCATATTGTTGCTTCTCCAGCCGGGATTCTGCCTTAGAAGCTTTCAGGCATAATCCCACGAGTACCTACTTAATCAAACTTATAGAAATATAAAATAGATATTAATAGTACTACCATCATTAAGTTGAAATTTGTATCCATATAAGGGGACGGCATTGTCTACTTCTGATCATATTACTATTTTCTACCTTGTTTCTATTTATCAATGATAACTGATCGTTTTCAAGCATAATAATATAGTAGTCACTGTTTATACTTCTTTTGTTTTGTATAGTCGGAGTTGCTACTATCCCAAAGATTTCTCTTTCACAGAAACATATTAAGGATAAGAGAGCTGTGTCCCCATATGATGGGTACTGGTCTAATTTTCCTGGTGTGGATGAATCTGTTCCATTATTATGATTATAATTATTATTGGTTTTGCCGTTTAAGCCTTTAGAACGAATGAACATATCAATATCATTTATTTGATGAGGGGGTATATTGAAAGCCCCAAATTCTTTCACCACGTCATATATGGTATAAGGTTTGATAGATATCAGTCGACTGTATTGCTGTTTGACTATTCCATCATCATAATTTGTCTTATAACTCTTTCTTTTCCTTCCCAAAGCATTATAAACAGCCCAGTTATCTATCAGTATGGCTCTCATATCTGAATATTTAGGGTATTTATTGACAATATATTTATATGACTTACTAACACCATATTTATTTTTAGATAAAACACAGTCATAATACGTTAAAATATGTGTAAAATATTGACACATGTTCAATAAAGTTAAACATTTTGAATATATGATCGTTTTCCTGCTGTCCATAAAATAAGAATATTGTGTTTGTTGGTGGCTTTCATATAATCTAACATCTCATATAAAAATGGCCGTGTATATACTGAGGGAAAACTATCTGACAAATTCAGTTGTAAATGTTGTTGTTCATCATATATGGCTAATGTATTATCGAAATCAAAAACAAGAAGAGCTGGTGCTCTTTTTTCCTCGTTAAGATATCGTACATATTTATAAAAAAACATATCTTGAGTAAAATCTTCAGTATCTAACATTTGTTTACTGTTAAAATAATTATTAATATTATCATCATTATTATTATTATTACTATTGTCATCATTGTTTTTTGGTGACAATATATCAGTAGTAATTGTAGATGTTGCAGTGGATGTAGTTGTTGTTGTTGTTGTTGTTGACGTAGTGTCACTAGTTGTAATAATTACATTAGTATCACTAGTTATATCAGAAGGAAAATATGATAAAAGTGGCTTTGTAGTCATATTCCACGACATTGTTTTCTATTTTTTAAAAATTAATTAAATTGTTATTAAATTGTTTTTTTATTGGTCTTTGAAGGTAACAATTGGTAACATGGGATGCCCGAATAATGTGGAAGGAACATGTTTTATTACTTCTTCAATGAAATGTTTGTTAGAGTGTCGCATTTTCTCAGTGGGAAGTATATTTTTATCAAGTAAACATTTTAAATGAATCATGGCATGAACAATAACAACACAGACGTTAAGAGCTGACATTCCCATTCCATTTAGACTAGTGTTGAACATTTCTCCATTAGACATATTTACAAATGTATTATATAAAATACGATGGGAACCTAACACCTTATATCGTTTATCAGCTCCAGGCATAACCAAACTATAAGCATCTAGGCCACTTACAAGAGACCGATCATTATCCTTGTTTATATAATTTTTATCATCATCTGTTTTTGTTTTATATATGTTTATTAATTCATTTATTGAATAAAAAATATACACATTATTAGTAGTATTGTCCAAATAAAGATTAATATACTCACAATCTTGAGGATAGAGGAGTTTACCATTTTGATCTCTATCACCTTCTAACGCCAAATTCAAAATTCCCTTATTTACTTCTAATACATTTTCCTTATAGTCGATAAAATGATAATTTAGTGGGGGTGATCTTAAATTTTTTTGAATTTCAAACCAACCCTCAAACAAATATTGATCAGCAGCTCCAAACAAATTTTCAATTGTTCTAGACATAAGTTGCTGAGCCACATGTCCCATAAATCTAATCCAGTTATGATAAACTTTATTTATAATAAATTGAGCACTTTCATGTGTATAAATTAAAGCTGTTATTGGTTCAGCTTTAATGATGTTACTCTTACCTAAACACTCCTCAATATACTGTAAACGTCTTTCAACTCTAGCTATTCGCGTTCTTTCCTCTAAATCATAATCATCAATATAAACATCCCTATTAAAGTGATTTTTCTCGTTTTTAATGTGACCATCTCGGTTTACACGATATGCATCACTAGAGGGTAAGAGTCCACCTGCTGTTTTGACAAATGGTATGCGGTATCGTCGTTGTTGTTGTTGTTGTTGAGATTTTCTTCGATTTTGTTCACTTTTTCTTTCACTAGTTGTTCTTGGTGTTGGTGTTGGTTTAGATTCTGTTGCTGTTGTTGCAGCTGTTTTGTTTTTTCTAATTTTATTATTAGATTCTTCATTTTCACTGGGACTGTAAATTCCTCCTTTTGATGGGAAATAGGCCATTGAGACAAAATTTTAATTTTTTTCTTTTTCCTCTTTCTCTTTTTTTTAAAGAGGTTATTATTATTATTATTATTATTATTATTATTATTATTCATTTTTAACTATAAAGAAAACCTTAAGAGTGAAAATAATATCTAGGAATAAATTAAAATTCGGAGTCGTATCACGTGATTATATTATTTTTAAAATTATTTCAGAACTACAACAGAAAGGTGTTCACCTGCTGAAACCTCATGCATGTACTGAGGTAAGTACAATTCAACCCTTCCTCTTTCTCCTAGCATCAGGTCAGCACAGGTGGTGGTGTAAGAGCAGCATGATTGAAGTTGGTCTTTGGAGCGCCGCTACTCTGTGATAACTCAAGGAGGTGACAGTCTTTACTGAGCCTCCATTCTCCACCTCGAGAGTGCTGGTCTTTGGCTCGGGAGTGCTGGTCTTTGTCTCGGGAGTGCTGGTCTTTGCCTCGGGAGTGCTGGTCTTTACTGCGCCTCCATTCTCCGCCTCGGGAGTGCTGGTCTTTACTCCGCCTCGGGAGTGCTGGTCTTTACTCCGCCTCGGGAGTGCTGGTCTTTACTGCGCCTCCATTCTCCGCCTCGGGAGTGCTGGTCTTTACTGCACCTCCATTCTCTGCCTCGGGAGTGCTGGTCTTTGCTGCGTCTGCTGCGCTGTCGCTCTATGCCTTGGGAGTGTTGGTCTTTACTGCGCCTGCTGCGCTGTCGCTCTGTGCCTCGGGAGTGTTGTCGCTCTGTGCCTCGGGAGTGTTGGTCTTTGCTGCGCCTGCTGCGCT